>NC_084669.1:25870717-26173576 GCF_028389875.1 Rhea pennata
AAACGTTCAGTTTTCAAGGACATTGATAGCAGGGTATTCTAGATGTTTTGTTAGGAGTATTGTGCATCTGTCATAAAAAGATAATATAATTTTATGGTTCCCAATACGGTATTATTAGCCAAGAACGCCAGGAGTTCTAAACTTATTTTTTTTTTATTTTGACCAACTACATTCTTTGAGGAAATACACTGAACATCCCTGCATCTCTTTGTGCAGTATTTGCTAATCTATATATGCCTTCCAAAAACACAGTACAAAGCGAGAAGCATTATACTGCCCTTCTGTATTGGTTTGAGTATGTCACTCCCATCTATAGAAAAACTAAAATACATTTATATGGTAAAATAAATAGGCTTACTTGGACATGAACTTGGACATGCAATTAAACAACAGGATAAATAAGTCTTACAATTTAATAGTATTTTTCAAATTCAGCTTGATATGCTTAATAACGAGGATGATACTGGGTTGAAAATAAAGAAAATGATGCATTTCGTTTGCCAGACAAAGATCTTATCCTGATATTTTTTCCCTGATCCATTGAAAAAAAAATTGTAATAAGAAGACAGAACACTTTCTATCCCAAGTAATTATTATGCAGAGGCCAAGAAAATTGTCAATGACAGTATGGGAAGCTTTCATTTCTATTTTATTTTTTAACTGCTAGTATCATCTGCCAAGTACAGATGAACACAGATGTTCATGAGCAAAGGCTCTTAAGAATTTGAATCCAACTGTTTCAATCTACCTAGAGAGAAATAAATTGGTTATGCCATTATACCAGCCTTCTTGACTGGTCATTGGCATAAATTAGACATAGACACCTGCTGTATTATTTTTACATGACAGTACTGAGATAATGACAAATTTAAAGAAATTATCACCCTCCTTTTTTCACGTAGCAAAACATGAAGATATAATCTTGATTAGTTATTAGTTATTGAATGCCGTATCAAGTACATAACGAATTTTAATTAGAAAATCTACTACATAGTAATTATTTCTTTTCAAGTATTACTCTTAGAGTGAAAGCTTTTACATTACATATAATTTATAACTGACCTTCAGAAAAAATAATCTATTTGTTGGGACTACTTTCAACATAGGACTAGACAAGAGTCCAGAGGAAAAAAAAAATGTTTTCAGTCTATTTTCATCCCTTGGTTCTGCTGCTGTTATCATAAATATTTTGATAAAGGATAAATTATGTCACTATTCATCTAATGAAAAATACATGGAAAAATATCATTCTTGATAAAGAAATGTATAGCAGTGTCTCAAGTTGAGAAAAATATGTACAGTACTGGAATTATTTTATAAATTCATTGTTTTTGGTTCTTTCAAACTACTCTTTATGCTCAGTTCTTGAAGTTAAAGCAGTGTGGAGACAGGGTCTCTCCTTTGTGCTTACTAGTATGCTCTGTTCTTTAAGAGTTCAAAGGATGACAGATTCAGGTACATTACCTCTACGGAGCAGCAATATTCAAAATCGTTGCAGTTAACGTGGTTTATTAAATTTAGAATCAGTTAATCTGGAAACATATGCAACTGGCAAAAATCCAGTCTAAAGTGTAAAGCTGTTTAGCAGGGTTTTGGGGAGTGTTCTTACAGTATTTGAGGTTTATTTTACAGGTGTTGTTACTAGATCATTATGTACACTTCTACTTTTTCTTTAGAAATGTCAGAACCTTTTAGTTCTGCTACAGAAAAGCAGACGTCAAGTTATAGGAAGGAATAGATCTTCCCCTTTATAACAGTGAAAGGGTGAATTCTGTGGAACAAAGCTGTCTCATGGCTAACAAATGTGAAATTAGAAATTCTATGTGATATAAAGCCACTGGACAAAATCTATCATATACATAATACAGCAACAACAGAAGGTGTTGCAATAGCTGTCTCCTGTAGTTTTATGTACGTCAGGAGGAATATTTTAGCTACCACCCCTGGAAAATTTATTCAAGAAGTGTTTAACTACTAATGCAATTGTTTCCACTTATCCTATTTTTTATCTTATAGGACTATTAACTTATTGTTAAACTGTAAAACGAGAACAAAGAAAGTTTGAGAAACCTGAGAAAAGAAAAGAAGTCCTAAAAGGCAAATAAAGAGTCAAAAAGTATGGCTGTGTGTGCACATACGTAATTGTGCAGCTGTTTCTGGATCTGTGACTGCTATATATTTTGCATTGATGTAGACTAGGAGTAAATCCACTGAGCTCATGGAATCATTAACATAATGAAAAATGAACCTCACTAGCAAAAGTTTAGTCCTTATCCAAGTGGGCACTAGCAGTTCCATGTCAGATTAGAATTTTCCAGAACCAGAGTCTCCACTACATACGGATACTACATATTCAAGCTATTTTTCAGGTCTAACCCCATCTCAACAATAAAATGAAACACAATTAGCTTTTATATTTTACAGGTGATGAATCATTGACTGCAAAGAAATATCCATTGCCAGATTCAATGTGCAGAAAATGTTCTTCATGCTTATTGAAAAAGCACTGAAAAATGCAACTTTTTATTTCTTTAGACAGAGTCAGGTTCCAATAGATGCATCAGAGACAGATCTGAAACTGATGAAAAGTATTAAACAATGAATACTGCATCTGCACAGCAACATTTCAAATATATTTTAGTACTTCAGTAAACATTTCCTTGATGTTTCTGAAAGATAATCTGCAGGTTTCATCTCTTATTGTGCTTTGCTAAATGATGATATGAGGCAGCTTTATCTGTGTAAGCTCATCATGGGGAATATCTGGAAAAGGTGCATGTCCCCCAGTCTTTGAATGTTCTTCTAATTGGAGGTTACAGCAGGCTAGATTCCCATCAACAGTGTAGCAGCAGAAGAACGAACTATTAGCCCTATGATGGGCAGCAGTTGAGGCTTTGGTAGGTGTCTTTTATGCACCTGTTCTATAGATTTAAGAAAGTTTTTATCAATACCTTTGCTGACTATCATTTACGCATGGCAGTGGACAAAGACTTTTTAGTTGTTGGAGAGAGGAGACCTAGATAGCACAGGCTCATCCAAAGAATCAGAACAGGTGGAAAAGCCACCTACTAAGTTCCAGGAGATTGGATGAGAAAAATAAAAAAGACCAAAGTAGGCTTAGGTCTGCATAAAGCAGTCCAAAGAGACAGAGCACTCTTTAGATCTAATACAACCATTAAAAAAACAAAAACATGACTGGAACAAGACTGCTACAAGAACAGTAAGTAATTCATATAGTGGAAAAAGTAGACATCTGGAGGGACTACAGAATACCATGCATACTTTTTAGTACAGAAGCATATAGAGAATATGAGTGGATCCTGATAAAGACCAGGCTCTATTCTAGGGGTTTGCTAAGTCATTACGTAAATAATAATACAGTAACATAAGCCAGTCTCTACACACATGTTGCTCCCTACATAAATACACACACAGGCATTTAATAGAAATTAAGTGTTTGTACCAGTTCAAGTCATTCAATGGTAGCTGACAAAAGAAACAACAGGTGAACAAATAAATTTGCTGCTCATAGTAGTTAATACCACTACCATTACTAGGAGGGTAGTGAGAAAGTCAGCTGAATATTTAACTGTTTCTCATTGGTGACATATCAGTCTGTTAGGCAAACAATGAACATAAGAAATGTCAACACAGAGCTCTTAACCTCCAATAAGGATCTATGATTATACTGTTCTTTCTGGCCTCCTAGTAAACATAAAAATATTGGAGTAAGAACAGTGATTAAGGGAAATGTTCCCACAGGAGTTCTACTGAAGAATCGAAGCACAAATAAGTCACACTTGCTTTATAAAATTAGCTAATATTATACAGCTATTTTTTAGATAGGAGCAGGAAACATAGCTGTAAGGCTTATACAGAGTTTTGTATTAATAAACCAGAATTTGGCCAGTAATTACTAACCTACTATACTTGAGGCTATAACTATTGCAGGTACGAAGGATAGGCAAACTATGGTGTTGTAAGTAGTTGGTAATTGCTGAATTTTTAATGGTAACATAAGCCTCCATAATTTTAACTAGAGAAAAAAGAACAAACTGGGAAGTTCTAAGGCCTCCATGCTGATCTCTAGATACTTTCCTACTGATGCAGCCTTTTCATCCTTGTCAACTTCCTAAACTCCTTACTGAAGTTCATTTACTTTGAACTTTGTACTTGGGGCTTGCTATCCCACTGGGCCAAACTTATGAAGCACAGGAGGAATTAAAATCTCTGTTTTCATGTTTGCACCTTGATGGCTCATACGTGTGCCTAAATGGTTGGGTGAGAGTAGTGGGGATGGTCGGCCATTTTTGTGCAGACTCAAAGCAGACTTTCTCAGAGAGCTGGGAGGATAGTGTACAATATGAAAGGCTTCTCTAGGATACTCAGATGAAGTCAAAAGATGGGAAGCTTCATTTGAAACCATGTAAATCTACAGGTTGACTTGGCCATTACCTGAGCTTAGGCTTGAGAAGTCTAAAAATTGACACGTCTGCAACTGCCAGTAACATCCTGGATATGGGAAAAAGCTGCTAATATAACTGCTACCAACTGAAACTACAGCTTCACTGCTTCAGAGAGGTATCAAACTGCAACAGATGTATGTGTGGATTCAGCCTCAAAAGTACAAAAGTGACTAAGGTTTACTGCATCCTCTGAGATAAGACAGAAACCAACTAGCTGAAGAGAATTATCCAATGACAGAAGCACGAACTTGACAGTGGCAGGTAGCCCATAATATCCTGTTCTGTGAAAGACTCTGGTTTAGTTTTGAGTCAGTCTCAGACTGAGAAGTGGTACTACTGCAAATAGACTCCAAAGAGAATTATCTGCCCGGGAGCTGTTAGAGACTGAAGACAAATGCTGGGTGTCCCCTACTTGGCTAGCTTAATTCTCCTTTGTCAGGACAGTGATGTTGCTAAGACATCCGAGATCAGCATCTCAAACATGGGCTGTTATCAAAGAGTAAAGAAAACATCATGACTATCATGGGAATATATGCCATGGTTACAGCATGATATAAACCATGATACAATAAACAGTGCAAAAGCAGAGCTTTCTTGCATATCAAAAAATGGCTATGACACTTGACTGAATGAACGACTTCAAAATCAGAACCAATAGTAAATCTAACATATATTAAAAGACATGGACACCTTTCATATACTGTTTCTACTACTAGGTCAAGTGAGGATCCATAGGGCATGTCCCAGCCCTCACTAGGAAAACTTTTGTGTGGAGAATGGTAGATCAAGAACCTGGATGGACGTTAGCCTGGCATTAATCATCACTGTAAGGCCCACTAGAAGACCGTGCGCTTTGAAAAGAGGAACACAGATCACCTTCCTCTTTACTCAGCATCATCCACTTCTGGTCCAAGAAGAACCAAGGGCACAGAATGATATAAATTATGTTCATGTATTAGAAATATATTTGTGAGAATATATTCACATAGCACACACACACACACACACAAATAGTGTTATAAATAAAACTTGCCAACTGTTACTCGCTGCTACTTCAATGTCAGTCTCACCCTTCCCCTTTGTGTTGAAGTCAAAAGCCTGAAATTCTTCTAAAACACTGTGTGTCCTAGTTCTAGTAAAATAACAGCTGTTTCTGCACCCTATTTATGCTTATTGTCTAAACCAAATGACAGCCTATTTACCAAAGAGTCAGGTTTCTAGACCGGCAATCAAGACCAATAACCTGAGGGAACAGCACATCTCATTCAGTTACAGTTTTTAAAATGTCATCAACTACATGAATTTTAAAAGCTAGATTAGAAAAACTTTTCTTAAGGTTTTTACATTTTGTAAGTAGTTGACCACACTAAGACCGTCCACTGATTTTATTTCCTATCCGCAAACCAGTGTAAAGCACTTCTTGCTGTTTCTTGTGTCAGCTGGAAACCGAATAGCCAATTCTTACTGCAATGAAAATACGTATGCACCAAATCCAGTGATACATAACATTTAACACTACCTTTTAATTGTCACTGTGCTTTAAATAACCTGAAATGAGTATCACCAAACTGCTGATAAATTTGAGTTACAGTTTTTTCTTTAATTTAAAACTAAAGAATTTAATTTAAATTAAAAACACAGGTAATTAAGCTTCTAGATAATCAAATGCTTGAAGAGAGTTACAACATTTTGGGACATTCATAATCTCACTAAATGACCTTTCTTTATTATTTTATCTCAGCTCTATGTTAAATGAAAGGCAGCTTTATGTCAAATACATTCTCAGTCACAAGTTTCTAGAACTCATGAAAACTCAGCTGTTTTTGACAATGGTTTTGCCAGGAAGATTTAGTTTTCATTATTCTAATTGGTGCAAATAGGACATATTACCCTTTCTGAGTATAACATACAATTCTAGAGTATCTTTTGAGATTTTCTGTTTACTGATACCCAGTCAAAGGTTTCTGCTTACAGTAATAAACATTTTCCCTCAATTACCCAGTCACAGTCTAGTTAACACAGTGGAGAGATGGACTGTGAGTCCCTTCAATCTATCAGCAAACTGAAGAGTTGACTCTGGGCTAGCTATATGCCAGAAAAAGCCAGATTTTCTAATTGCTAACATTTACCTAACAGTTGTTTTTTTCCTCATTCTTATGCCATAACCTATACTACACTGCAAAAATCAGGAAAGGGCACAAGTGAGAGGAATTAAAGCAAAGCCATTCTGCTTTACATACAAGATACTATCTTGCTTCCTCCTCTATTTCCTGCTCTAAGAATGGAGTCTGTAGAAGTTTTTCTGTGTTATCTAGTTAGACATCAATCAAATGCCTAATAAGAAACAGACTCTGCTCTGAACAGGCCCTAGAAAAAGTGGTCCACAGTCTCTGTTGGGACCTCTTGGTATGGCTGTGATAGAGCACAGTATCAACAGAAGAGGGAATCTGACTGTGCTAAACTGTCCTGACTATGTCTGTGAAAAGATATTTATCCTAGAAACATTGTGCACATGCATCTCTCTAACACAATGTTTCTAGGAGAAATAAGGATTTTCTGGAAATAACACAGTATTATGGCTTATGCTATGGCATGATATTCAGATATTCTGTTCATTACAGAACAGATATATTTTCTCCGATATGTTTCATTTGTTAAAAGTGTACTGCAACCAGTTCCATAGAATGCTGGATGCCACATCACTTACAGTATATATAACTCCATTACATCTGCTTCAGTTAATGAATAACTTCCCTGAAATGGGACATAAGCCAAGATGGTGACACTGCCAAATACTATTCAAAGAATGGGAATCATCAGAAGAAACAATAAGATTGCATTTACAAATAAATAAATCAATTTGAGTGGATTACTCATTAATTTGTTCAACACTGAAAATATCTAGGATTTCATTTATTATCACTTAGTTCCAAATCACTTCTACGAACAGGCATTAAAATGGAAAACTTCCATGCAGCAATTGCTTTAATGTTTACTTTTTTTGGATCCCACCTGATGCAGCAACAATATTAGGATTGTAACAGAGTGTGAATGTCTCCTATGGAAACCTTTGATTTAACTTGAGAGCAGGCAAATAATTATTCCTATTAACATATATTTCTACTTACTCACAAACTGCAGGGAAGGACAAACCCACAAAGGCACTAGATAGATATTCTGTATACATTTCATTTGCAACTCCTTCCAGATAGTATTTCTGCCACGTATCCTCCTCAATCTAAGGGAAAGAAACACAGATGCAGAGTTCTGAGTAAAACCAAAAGTTTCTTTGAAATATATAAACAACTGCTTAAACACTAATCAATTTTTAACAAATATAAATTAGTAGATCACTTCTACATTATGGCAATTAATATAATTATTTGTGTAGAATTTCATGGAATGTCAGAAAAAGAGAGTCTATGTAATTAGCAAATTAAATATCCTACATAAAAATAAAATACTTCAGTTCTTGGCAAGGGCATTCAGCATGAGGTGAAATAAGGGTGTGGAAAGCGTGAGGAAAGAGTGTCTCAACTTTCTCTTTCTGAAAATTCTCCATTAAAATGGTTGCCTTACATTGTTATCTGAGTCTCTCTAGAAACATTTGATTTGTTTTCACCTTGTTTAAAGTTGAACAGTATCTGAAACACATCTGAAATTCTAAAAATCTGCTCTTCTCAGCAGTAACATAACTATTACGGAAACATGAGAAATGGATATACTGAAATTATTTTTTTCAAGGGCTGTCAGTGCTTTGGGACAGCAGCAGAGGAGCAGCTTTGCTGCTGAATTACTTTTGAAGATATCAAGGAAAACAACAACCAGAACTACTAGCTACCGAACTACCATCAAAAGCCCAATGTATTCACCTAACCAGGAGTTTCTAGTGATATTTGAGATGCCCGGGCAATCCCATCAAGCTTCTGACTGCTGTCTTGGGATCTACAGATCCCATGATACAACTATGAGGCTTATGGCTCAGACACTCTAAGGCCTCTCAAATGGCACCAAACACCTATATTAGGGTATCCGAACTGAACCTGAATGGAGATGTGGCCTTCTTAGGCAAACCGGGGTGACCACCACAAACATGCAACCTGACGTATCTTCCATGAAACATTTGCTTCCAAATTTATCATATCACACTAAAATAGAAGAATTTCAACCACAAAGAGATATTCCTGCATATATTTACCTCTTTGACTTTATCAGCTAATTATGTTATATGGGAACAGAGAACTTTGTATTTGCAAGAATTATACACAGCACCAGAAAAGGTATGTATGATGAACTGTATGTGTGTGTAAGAGTAGCCAAAACATGCAATTGCATTAGACTTACAAAAATAATGTGATATACTGCTTTTTAATATTACCATGTCTTCGTTAGCCTCAGTAAATAAAGAAACAGAAGTAAAGGGAAAGACTGAGAGATCATTTTCTGAACTAAGGCACATTAAAGTTAAAATGCTTACTATCTTAAAAGCTTTGGTCTAAAAGCAGTATTTTACTTTTTTCAATAAAAATAAGGAAACACCTAGTTCCACTATTAGTGTAGCCTTGGTCTTCATCTTACTGAGCAGAAAGTGAAAAGATAACGAGCTTAGATGTAAAGACCAAGAGAGTGACTAATGAAAAGCCACACAATGAATGAGAAGATACTCTCTTTAGAAAGCTATTGGTACTGATTTATAAACCTATTTCAAATGTTGAAGTACCAAATACTACTTGATTTTAAATGGACTTAGATAACTCTCCCTCTTAAACATTTCAAAACTTCTCTTTTACTGATATCCCCAGCCTTTCCCAAAGCTCAATCTACACTGTGTAAAGAGATGACAATGCTGATTTTACAATAGATAGAGCTGTACTCAGGCCAATGACATGACAAAAGAATGTTTTGGAAAACATCTGTCCTCGATGTAAATTACAGCAGATGAGGCTCACGTGCCTTAATCTACATTGCTGATCTTGCTCATCCAAAGTTCCTGAGCCAGTGCAATTGCACCCTGCTAAGTATGAGCAAGATTTTCTGTCCCATACATGCAGAAATCTCAGCATTCAGAAATCCTTATCAAAGAATTCAGTCCAATAAGATAAACAACTTTTCACTGCTTTAAAATCTTGAACAGCTACATTAGTGCCCACTGTGTCAAATATATGGGCTAATATCCAGTCACTGATTTTATGAAATGCCTTATGGCAGCAAGATATACAGGCTTGTATATTCTTTATGGCAAATGCATTACAATATGTCAGGAAGAGTCTGTTTTTTGTTATGAATACATACTCCATATTACAATATAAATGTACATCTCTATTGGTAATCAAGCAAAGAAATTAATACATGAGATGTAAGTGACTTGGGTAAAAGCATCCAAGTCAATTTGTCACCCATTCAGCAATTAATCATAAGGAGAAAAGCATCTTTAAGCAAGCAACAATTTATCTTTGTCTGTTAGGTCAAACTACATCTGTTTTTGAACAGCATTAACACAAGAGGTTCTCACAGTAGATGGAGGAATTAGAAACTAAGTCTCTATGTAGACTCAAAAAGTATAAACATTTAAGATGGAAAAAATTAAAGCACGTACTCCACACCTGAGCCAATTCAGGACTATGGCCTACAACACATTGTACACATTTTTAATGTATCCAGCAACTTGCTTTCAACCTCTTAACTTGAAAAACAAACTTCGTGCCTACATAAATGTCATTCGCGACTTTTTTCTGGATATTAATCCTGTATTTTCTTTTAACCAATTCATTCATATTGTTGTTTCATTAACTGTACTTCACATTATTCAACTCTAAATTATGCTTCTAAACCAATTTATAATCAGAGGAAAATGCTCGTTGTGTAACAACACTTTTACGCTAAGTATCTACAATTTGATTATTAAATATTTAGGAACTGAAAATTTTACCTTTGCTTTTTAAATCTCATATTCTGTAGAAAATAAAATACTATGAGCAGAAGTTTTAAAAGTAAACTGCATGTAAAAACAAAAGCAATATTTGTCACTGAATCCTACTCATTTTATAAAACTCTAAAACAATTACATTTTTCTTATACCTTCTTACATAGTTTTATAAACACTTAATATTTTCTATAAAAATTAAGCTTTTCTTCTGTGTTTCATATGCTTACTCTAGTGCCAAATCACAAAGTTCACAAAAAACTATAAAATCAGAAACCTAAAGAAAAACAGTGATTTTCTTATTCCTACTGCCATATCTGTTCCTTTGGAGTACTGTCTTTATCCCTGCTCCACCTGCCTATGGAGTTTCCCAAGACACTAGACTCAATCCTTCTTTCTGTTCTCTACCATATCACCAGCTAACATCATCCAAAATACCAAATGAACTGTTTCTCCATGCTAACAATCTGCATATCTTGCTTTCTATTTCACTTTTAACTCCTTTATCCAAGCTGAAATCTCAGCATCTATGAAATCGCTTATTGGCATCTATGAGTACAGCCACAAACTTACAAATGCTTTCATCTCACTTCCGCTCCACTGGTGTTACCACCTTCTCTTTCAGTCAATTTGCATACCTGCACCATTGTGTCTATCTTTAAATTTCATACCACGGGTATCTTCTTTGCCTGCTTCAACTTCTTTTCTAAGTCCAGTCACCTGTTCTATGCTTAATCTGTGCTATCCCATTAAACAAAGGCACCCCACGATAATCTGTGAAAAATTCATAGAAGAGTTGAGGTTGGAGATCATTTGGTTCAACCCCCCTGCCCAAGGGCCAGAAATTGTCTAAATCATGTTAGAAAAGTTTTCACTTTTAAAGGTTCAAGAGATAGTAAGATCAATTCAGTGTCAAACTAGCAACTTATGGATAACTAGTACAAAAATACCCTTAGAGATACAGTACTACCATAGATGCGAAGCTCAGTCAGGATTGCATTATTCATCACTAAGAAGTAAAGCAACAGCCCCTGTGAAAGATTTCAGAAAAGGATTTACAGCTGAGCTTCTGCGGTTGCAAAAGCCTGTGTTAAGAGCCCAGTGTCCTAACAGTATAAATAACAGCCTCAGCTGTGCTAATTTTCTAACTTGAAGAAGCATTTTCATAACATGTCCACTCATGGCTTTTATTGAAATGATGTGATGGCCATGATAACGCTGAGCTTGTTAACCTCTTTCACAGCTTCGAAGCCTCTCTTCCCTATAACAAACCTAACCTACAGCTTGTTTAAACTATTGGAAGAATCTCTACCGATTCCGGCAAGCTTCAGGATCACTGTCTGAACAGAAGAAAGTAGAAAGACATCACAGTGTATTCTGACATAACAATTTAATAGTTAATAAAAAAAGATTATTTATTGGTGTGACATAAACTTACACACGCACAATTTTCCAAGATTTAAAAAAACTAATCTGAATTGCACAGCTATTATAACCGAATTTATATGGTGTTTTATACAAGTTTACAATTTTATCCCACAGGCTCAGTACTAATTTGGGATTTACCAAACTTTTCCTCATGTTAAGTCATTCAAAGGGCACTTTTTCAAAAGAATGTGAGAAAAAAAATGTTTGGAAGAACAGAAGGCTTGCAGACTTTCTAAGAACTCAGTGAAATACCAATTACAGCAAATCTACTCTTTTTTTTTTTCCTTTTCCTCTCCTGTTGATGGGCTGCCAGGTAACCAGTTACTTCAGTTCTGGAAAAGTAAACAATCAATTACAAGTATAAATTGCAATATAGAGATGATCCAAATCATATGCTTCCTGACAAGCAGACTGCAAACAATCAAGAGAAATTTCTTCCATAAAAATAGTTTCATCATTTGTAGACCATGTGGGATGCTAAAATGGATTTACTTTGTGTTACTCTTCACCACACACAGAGTAGTCATATCACATTTTTTGCAACCCTTTTATTTATATGAGGCTTACAAATGTTGCTGATCAGCAGCTCTTTATATACACAAAACAGATACAGTGCAGGCAGGGTGAAAAACAGAACAATGATATCAATGACATGTTTGTGACTTGTGCTCTATTTTGTGGCTTTTTCTTAGATCGACACCACCTGGGGCTGGAAAAAATATGCAAAGAGAAAAAAAAAAAAAGCATAAAGAAAACCAAATAAGGCTGTACGCTGCTTTTCTACTTGCTTGTCCTTTCTACTTTCTTGCCTTGTTTTCTTCCGTTTAAGTCTCTGGTTTTGATTTGGAGAAACTGCAGGTCAGAAATGTATTTAGGTGCTCGGGGATCCAAGCAAGGACTACCAAAACCAAAGTGATTCAAAAAGGACTGGTTAGTGTTGAATTCACTTCCTTGAAGTGATACTAGTGAATATAGGATAATATGAAATTTTGTTTAATGAATTTAAAGAATTGCTGACATTTGGGATGCTAGGAAAAGAAAACATCATCCAGTGTGTCATCCAGTCCATATCTGGATTTACTGATCTTTATATAGTACTAATTACTTCTTACTTGTACTTATCCAGACATCAACAGTAAGTTGTCAAAACTGAACTGTTAAAGTAGGGTTACAAAATTGTCCAATATACAGCTAAAATATAGGTGCCTCATACGCCAGTGGGCTGAAAATAATGAGAAATAGTTGAACATTAGGCAGGCTCTACAGAAGCAAACAGCCGACTTTGGTTAAAGATGCTACTAATCAAAGCTACTAGCACATACCAAAAATCTCAGTTACTAAAACTATGAAAACTATTTCATTATTGAAATTAACACCTTAATTTTAGCTTACATGAAAATGTTAGTGTGCTTCCAAAGAAGGAAAAAAACTGTTTTTAACTTGAAAAAAAAGAAGAAAAAAAAATACAGACATTTTAACTTTATGGTAGGAAAAATAACTGCTACTGCAAACAGAACTGGTCTACCTTATTTCAGCTCACCTGAGAGCAGAATCTGGATACTTCTGTTTTCTACCTTTGTATATTATGGGCTAATAAAGTTGAGTCAAAGAGAATAGATTTCATTTTAGAACAAAGTTTCCCATGGCAAACCTTTGCTTGTTAGCTCAGACACTCAGCAGAAAGCATATCTCTATTAAGTATTAAGGGTTCCAGAAAGTCAAATATATTTGCTTCTGATATCAAAAACTGACACAAGGATTTATCTCCTATTCATAGTTATCTCTGTGGACAACTGCAAGCTTGAGAAGTTAGGAATTTAGATAAAACCTTGTGTTATTCTTGATTAAGAATCTCAGAGAGCTACTGGAAAATACTTTTTTGGTAACAAAATGGTTGAGTAACTGGCAAAGGAGGCAAATATTTCATTAGAGCCTTTGCTAGCAGAGTAACTAATGCAGAAGTTAACACCACTCAATATTTAAAACAGAAGAAAATGTAGCAGAAAACCTGCAGTGAGGAATACCATAAGGTGCTAAGTATACAAACAGAATAGCAGTGAACCATTTCAGTACATAAGGAAATCACCTTGATATTACTGGATCCTGCTATTATTTATCTTCTTCTCTTTTTTGCTTCTCATTTCTCTCATTGTTTTCTTTTTCTTTTACTTTCTCTGTCATAGGCCTCTAGAATAAAGTGTTCAAGCCTTATTCAGATCTTATGTAAGGTATAACTGCTAGTCCCACATTTTGAGGGAGGACTGAATAAAATTCTAAGTCTCTTTTTCTCTAAATCAGGAAAAATGCAGACACTTTTCAGATTTTTGAATGAAGAAGTACGCTTCAGAAACATACCTCTAAAACTCCAAAGCCTATAAGTATTTAACCTTCAGCACATAAAATATCTGCATGAAAACATGAAAAAATCGTCATGCATACATTAATAATGCCCAACTATGTTTGATATAAAGCTCTAGACTTTGGTTCAGCTTAACAGCTCAGGGAAATAATCAATTCCTGCAGCCACTGGCACCACTTCCCACTGCAGCTG
The DNA here is from genome assembly GCF_028389875.1 of Rhea pennata. NCBI lineage: Eukaryota > Metazoa > Chordata > Aves > Rheiformes > Rheidae > Rhea > Rhea pennata. The sequence continues at coordinate 25,885,086 of NC_084669.1, forward strand.
AATAGGGAAGAAAAATTTTTATTTTTTGTCAAAAAAATTGGCTGATGTCTCCTGTTTCTTTTTGAATCGGTTGTTTAATACAACAGTTTCGGTTTAAGGTCATGCTTACACACTTTGTGTGTTTATATCTCAGACCTCTGAAGTTCAGGAAAACATAGGCAATTTTCTTCAGTCTATTCTTTTAACTGAAATTATATAAAAATATTTTCAAGAGAGATTTTAAAATCAAACTCTACCATACTGCATACTGTTTCTAAAAAGCTCTCCTTCATGCTGCATCATTTATACAGAGGTTAATCACATTCTTTGTGGGTAAAATCTACTTCTTCCTGCCATTGCCCATCATTGAATTTTTCAGAATGGAGTAAGACAAGGCACCATTGCTTGAATCCTCTGTCTGAGCTGAATCAAAAATAAAACTCAACTCTCTTCACGTATATAGAGTTCACAGCACATAATGCTTAGGAAATACCTCTCCTAAAGCATGTGCTTGTGTGCATTAGCTTCATGATGATAGATTCACATTTTTCAGAAGCCAGGACGTTATGGAGACTATATAATCAACCTCAAAACAGTATTTGAGTAATTTCTATATAAAGTCTCTTTTCATTTCTTTTCTATCTGCTCTTGCATTTGTACACTTCTGTCCTTAAAGCTATACTTTTTTGCTCTTCCAGAATATAGAAGAGAATATTTTACATAATCTGTTCCTTTGGTATGGCTAGTTACTATTGCTATTATTTTTCTAGTTTTAGATCAAGCCAAACAGATGCAATTTGTTATTGTGTGCATTTTCAAATGAGCTCATTTCACTCTTCTTAAAGAATCTGAACTCTAACTTCCCAACAAATATATTCCAAATATTAATTAAGAAGATATGTGGAGAACCTGCCTGAAATCAAGCTGACTTTAATATATAAAATATATAGCTTGCTTTTTGGCTGGGAGACTCAGGGGCCATGCCATCACATTTTTTCCTTCCTTATGAAACTGACAGCATAAGAATTAGCAAGGCCTCTTCCACCAACAAGCTGCAATAAAATATACAACCAGGAGAAGCAGAAATGGACTAAAAGAGCTTAACTAGAGAAAAAGAAATCCTCACAACTAGTTACATGAAATGAGAGAATCTCTTCCCTTGACTGATGCAGATGACAGACAGCTGCATTCAAAAAAGCAACCTTGACCTGTTTTTCCATGCACTAGTAACAGCTCAAACTTTCAGGCCCATAGGATCATAAATCCTCTTGAATTGAAAAGTAACTATTCATTTCCATAACATCTAGAATTGGATAATCTTCTTTATATAGTTGTAGCATAATATTCTCCTCTGTAACATAACCAATATGTCCTGGACAATCAAGCTAGCAAAACTCAAATCATGAGGCAGAGCAATGTTCTATTTATTTTTCAGGAGTGGCTAATTTAAGAGAAAATCAGTTTCTACTACATTAAAACTTTTACCAACTAAGAAGAAACTATTTCAACTGGAGAAGCAAAATGTTCTGAAGTCAGAGCTCACACACTTGTTTGCCATTTCTAACTGGAACTAATGAAGGTACAATAGTTTTTCAAGGGTGATTCTCATTTGATGCATTCCCTTTTTTAACTTAGACCTTCTTCTTTGGTCATGTGAATATTGTACATCTCATGTACATGACCACGCAGTGACAAAAGGCACTGTGCTATATCACTTTCCTTGCAGAGAACAACCACCTTTGCGACTTCTCCCTGCATGATCCTGATGAGAAGGCTTTGCAGGTCATTCTGTTCTTTTTACCCCTGAAGTAGCCAACATACTTCAAACACCTACGTAGCAACACATACAAATGTAATGTTCTAGAAAATACAGGTAGTTTCTGACACAGCAACATGGAATCATCCACAGTCGTCTTCTAGTGAATACATGACAAATTATGTAGAATAAGTATATAACCTTCTCTTTCATTTTTGAGTTTCAATCATTGTAAAATGTTATCACAGCGTACTCCATTGGTACAAACAGTAAGAAAAAATTTGTCTTCAGAAACCTTGCAAACTCTGCAGAAAATTTTAACATATAGTGACAAAATAGTTACACAATTACAGCTGGAAAGTAAGGTAAAGTGAGTTTAGACAACTAAGGAGCTCAGAGAATATGCTACACTACAGTGATTTGAACCCAGATCTCCCAAGTTCTCCTCTTGTCCTGTAAGGACAAGACTATCTTATCCTGATTAAATTATACTGTAACTCTGGTCTCCTGGATATTCATAAAACAATTTACCCACTGATTCAATAGCCTGTATGAAGAGTGGTTGGAAAATGACAGAGTATACCCCAAGAAAAGAAATTCAATATTCATCTGTATCTTTTTTCAAGTGACAATGCTCCTATCCTCTATCTGTATATAGATACAATATTGATATCAGCAAACATATTTACATAATACAATCATTTACTACTGATACATGGTGACAGAGTAAAGAAAAAATGCTGTACCTCTCACAAGCACAAACATTAATACTGTCAAGAAAACCCCTAAATCCTCAATACATCCAGCCCAGCCCTTGGCAGTGTAATTAGCAGCTATGTAGCCCCAACTGATCAATCTTATTCACAGCATTCACTTCTCAATGAAATGACATAAATAGTTACATGAAAGAGATTGAGCATCTCTGAACCTGAGGATGTTATATCATTTCTACTGTGGAGGTCTAAGATTCACTATCAAGACAGAGAAGTAACAGCAGAGTTGCAGTGTGACTTGGAATATTATATTGAATTTTGCATTTAGTGGGAAAAGCACAGAGAGGATGGTGGAGTGTCTTTATAAATATTAAAAAAGTGACACAATGAAAACTCTTTTAGAGCACAATGAAAGCAGTTGTAGTATCTGTTCCCCACTGACCAAGCTCAGCTCATCACCATGCAGGAAAGAGCATAAAGCAGTAATACTACCGAGAATGATTTTAGATGTTTTGAAGAAGAATGTGCATCTGATATTTTGAAATACATTTCCTTTGATAAACCTAATTTTACTGAAAAAAAGTCACAAGCAAGCAGCACAGTAAATTAGTTAGTTGAATTCAATTATTATGCCTCCAGTAGTAGAATATTGTAGCTGTTATTAAAATGAATATGTTTTACTCAAGAGGACAAAATTTTGTTCAACATTTATGTCCTAGCATGCAGTATTTTATCTGAGAGCATACAGAGAGAAAGTTTAAATGGTCTTCCCAAAATTAAAAGGCTTATATGAAAAAAAATGAACAAAGCACTAGGAAAACCATGGGAAAGTTGTTATCTATTTGCTTTTTATAATAAATATGTAACTTGCTCTTCAAAAATGCCCAGAAGGCTAGGTGGAGAAATGTTTTGGAAGAATTTCTCGAAAGTAACATCTTCACAGCAAAAATTTTCTTGAGCCCTAATCAAGGTGTTGTTTCAGTCATGCTATATTGTCTTTCATGAACATGAAAAGTGTTCTGGGATTGGGCCCTTGAGGGGACTGATGGATGTGTGTGTGCACGTATATGAGCGTGTGTTAAAGTTTTCAGGAAGGAGGCATGAGTTCTTGCAAGTGTGGAAACCACTGCCTCTTTGCCGGGGAACGCCAGAATCTTTTCTTCTAGCTTCCATCTGAGACAGGGACACCTGCTTCCACCTAAGCTCAGAAAGCTTCCATGATCTCCTCACGTGTAATTTTACAATTCTCTTCCCCTCTTCCTTAGCATTGTTCTTTTCTAACCGTATCTATGTACAAGAAGGAGGAAGTACAAGTGGAACATCCATCTCTGCGTAAGAATACCGAAAACCAAACCAAACCAATTCAACTACACTAGGAAATCTCAGAGTGATCTATTCCACTTTAACTATATTCTTGATTGATAGTTGAAAAAAGTAATGCAATGTATTTTAAACATTTCCTCCTATAATATCCTTTCAGTCTACCCAAATTGCTTGTGTGGGCGTCTGGTTTTATTATACCTTTAGACATGGATATCAAAATCTGACAGATAAGTAATTGGCTGAAAGCAATTCATACATTCCTAGCAAATGTGAAGCTTCTTAGATTTACAGTCTTATAATTGAATTTCCTTAAGTATTATAAATTATCAACTACCTTTTTACTCAATTGCTTTGTCTCCTTAAATCAAAGCTAACAAGTATCCTTAGTGGTATAAAAACTCTACAACCTGAGCCAACTATTTCCACAGTTCTTTCTGTATACAAGAATCTTTTTCAAATTTGATATAAAACGAATGTGTTTTTTAAAAAAATCAAATATTTCAATTAAGACTAGGTCTGATTTCCAAAATGAGATGTGCTTTTTCATGATATATGCTAATGTACAGTCTTGGAGTAGATCAAATAAGAGAACTACTATTTTTGAAATATTGTGACACCCAATTTTTCTTGAGATACTGTCCTTGATGGGTATAGATTCAAAGGTATACGGGTTCTTTTCTTTTAGTACTTAACTCTCAAATTTATGAAAAGGGCATTATTCTTAACAAAACAAAACGCAAAAGGTAGACAGGTGTTAATCTAGTTAAATCACAGGCTGAAAAACACACACTGCTGTGGACTTCAGGCCAAGATAAATGTATTACTCTGGCTCAGAAGGAGTAGAAAAAACGAGTCTCATACTTCAAGACAGGTCAATGCTGTCAAGGTTGCCAAAAACAAATAGAAAGTTATCTGATGGATTCCATGAGTATATGTGTAAGCACCTGACTGGTGTAAATTTATGTGGTTTTATTATGCGTCTCTCAGACTGGACTAGGAAGCAATACAGTGGAAGAAGTGGGCATTGAGTACGTTTTATGAGCAACAGCTGCCAGAAGAGCCCACAGAACAGTCCTACTCTCAAAATAGCTTACAGAAGAACTGAGATTGCTCTAGACCATTTTTTAGCCCTGGTGCCTACTGTCTTACTAACAGTGCAAACACAAAAGTAATTTGTTTTGTGAACTTGCATTACACTCAAGGACCACATTCTGTATTTTATTAATTTACATAACAACACTAAGTCATGCTGGACTGCATGGTTGTACATAGGGGTTAATTTGGCTATGTCTGCCTTTTATTCTATTTACTTACTCTCTGCAGCATTTTTCATGTGGCTAGACTTCTGGTATACATTTGCAAATCCAAACAGTACAAAAAATGGCGCTACAGTATAGTACGTTAATCTTGTGCAATGGAGTCCCAGCTCCTTTATTAAGACAATGTCAACAACATTCTGTGCTATAAAAACAATAGACTATTAAAATACGTTTAAGGTGTGGAGGCTTTTTCCTTAACACATCATTGGATTGTGCAACCGTTTCTTCTTCCTTTAAGTGTTTACAAAACACTTTTTGTGTTATGTGTTACATAACCTATTTGAGTTGATTTTGTTCAGTCTGGTGTAAAAGGTTCCATATAAGATTACATCTCTAAAACCAAAAGGAAAATATTAGACACAAATATAATATTTTTAGGATGCTTAGTTTGTTTTACCTTTAATACAGCGCAGAGAGTTTATGCAAATCACTTTGAAGTGAAGTAACATATAATGAGTTAAATGTGTGCAATGTCACCATTAATCACGTTCATTTGTGTTTGATTTATGAAATACTTATGGCACATTAAACAACTTTCTAATCCTGACAGAAAGGAGGAGGAACAAACACCTTTTAAGCTTCTTTTCTTTTTTTTTAAAAAAAAAAAAAAAAAAAAAAAAAGAAGAAGAAAAAGAAAGGAAGAAATTCCACAAGTTTTCCTGGCAATCTTCTAACTTGTATATGAGACTCCACTAATAATGTTTGCCTAAAGAACATATGAAAGTCTGACAGTATTTAAATTCAATGCTCTAATGAAAAGAGCTGGAATTTCTCTTAGCAGCAGCACACCTTTCTTCTCAATAGAGCTCTCCTCAACAACTCTTAATCAATGCAGCACAGTCACAGCTGCTCTCCTACTAAATACACTGTAGGTTCACAACCATCACTAACTAACAGCTTACTCTCTCAAACAGAGTTTCTAGAGTGAGATTCTCTCTAATCTAGAGAAAGGACATCATTTCATTTAAAGAAAGAAACTTCTTGCCATCACCAACAGAGTTAGATTTTCACGATAAGAAACATGCCTCACTTCTTGTATATTTATTTTGGTTTAGATTTTAACATACTCAGAATTATTAGTTCCTTGGAAATTAGGACATCCATTTTACTCATCCGGACAATTCTTTCTTATTAAGAGAGCAGACATCTTTTTTAACTGATACTAGCAGTCTTCTATTATCCCAAAGCAGTGTCTGACTATGGTTTTTAGTGCCATCTGAAGATGGCATTTGAAGTAACAAGTTATGGTGTATGCTCACTCTGTCCGAAAAACATCACGTATGTGATCACATATTTTCCTCTAAATCAGATTTACTGCCAATCTTCTGTTTCTTCTCTATAGATAGAAATAGGCAGATGGAATAAAAATGTAGAATATTTCAAGCCCATTGGATTCCAAAAGAAGATCAGAATGAAGGGGCAAAGTGCCTTGAAACGTGGGCCTGCAGCTTAAAACTGTTCATCAGTCAGTGAGTTAGTCCAATCCTTCACTCCACTAAAAATAGCAGGTTAACAACTTGCTACCTTATAAAATGGAAGTATAGAAAGCACAGAGTTGAAGATGGACAATATAAAGGCATAAAAGTGGTCAGAGTCTTTAGACGCATTTTCTGCAAAAATGCTACCTTTAAGTTTTTCCAGTCATTTCAACTACAAGTTCCAGCCAATAAATAGGTCTCTCTCTGGTATGGTGCTCTCCCAAGTCCTGCATTTGTATATTGTATCACTTTTGAATCTCTCAGCTTTCTCACTGCAATTCTATATTCAATATTACAATAACTTGCTTTAAGATCTAATATATGTGTATCTTCCAGAGAGAAAAATGATTGCTTCCGAGTTTGGAAAGACAGAAGCTGAACAGAAGTTTCAGGTCTACTTCTGAGGTCAAGAGGGAGTTCATAGAAAAGGTTGCTTCAGTCATTTGGATACATTAGTGTGACTGTTGGAAATGTCTGAGACCCTTGAGAATGTCACATTACCATATTAGGTAAGAGTAGGGAAACCAAAATGACCTTCAGGAAGAACGCAGATTCCTAGAGCTATAGTCTTCCTTTGGGATACAAGTAGAGAGGACTAACATCACAGCAAACATATGCTGATGAATCATAGGCAGTTCCCAACTTTGGCTTTACTAAAATAAAATGTGGTTTTTTTCCATAAGATGAATAAAGATGCAAACAGCCTAATTACAGACATTAAAGTGAAAAGCCCAGGCTTGCTTCCATATAGGCATTTTTTTTGCTATATATGGTAGTCACGGATATTTTTGACACATAAGAGTCTGTGCTCTCCAAGTCTTTTGGGACTCCAAGGGATCTCTCAGCTAGAAATTCAGTCCTCCGAGGACTTACCTCATGAGAAGTAAATAAAGACTCACTGCGCTTCGTTGGTATGTGTACCTCTATGGGCACAGTCTTATCTTTCTCACCTGATGACATTAGGCTTTTTCCTTTGTCCACTTGCACAATGACCTGGACCATGGACTACCTCACATTCCAGGGCTTTCTGTCCTATAATAACACTCATGGTATTGGAAATTGAATCTCCTTTATGTTTGGAATCAGTGTCCCAAAAAAACAATGAGGAAGGAAGCACTGATTACTGCAGTTAAAGCCTTGGTCCACTGAATTAGTACAGTTGCCATATAAGTTTAGGAATAACTGGTTTACAATTTTGCCATGTAAGCCAAAAAACGCTCTTTGAGGAGAAACAAATACATGAACGATGATGTAGGAAGTTTAGGCTTCAGTTCAAACACATGGTCCTTATTTACTCACAGTCAGAAGTCCACTAGCCACTTGATGTAAAAGAGCAAAATGATCTTTTTTTTTTTTTTTTTTTTCCCCCGGGCGCTTTGTTGCCATATGGGATATATATAAATTATATCTATGTTTTAACAGCGGGCCTTTCCTGATTGATAAACATGGTTTGTATAAAACAAAACACAAAATACTAGAAAAATCTCCCTAGAAACGGATGGTGCTTTGAACAATCATTTAATGGTCAAGCACTTGCCAAATAAAAACAACAACATAGTTTTGATAGAACCTGGTCCACTGCCCAATTCGTAGCAGAGAACTTTTGTGTGCAAGCGTGCAGGGCCTTTTTTTTTTTTTTCCTTTTTTTTTTTTGGTCTTACAAAAGCTGCTAATGTGTTCCTATCTGTTTCACATTTGAGCCATGCTCTCTATTCAACCCTCTGACAAACTGAATTGTGTACTAATACATTCTAATGAGACAAGACGTTACCTTTATGAACGACCTCATAGAGAAGAGGTTGGCTAACATTGTTGAAAGGCCTGGTGCCAGGCAGCTCTGAGCTATGAAACCCAGCTTGAGCTCAGCAAGACAAATTGCATCATCCCCTTCTTTCCAATTCCAGCTTGGAATATTTAGCAGATGGGCCTGAAAAATAAAAAAGAAAAAGAAAAAAGAAAATAAACCCACAAGTGAAGACCCACAAATACTTCTGCAAATAGACAGTATACAGTATTCAAAGAGAGCAGTGAATGAGTCTTTGTTACAGGCTTGATTTTTTTCTGAGTAGGTGAAAGCACACCAAATATTTAAGAATATAATTCTATGTTGAAATCTGTTCCAGTCTTACCTATTTCAGATAAAATCTTGCATTTCTCATGCCATACTGCAGCTACATAGAGCTGGCTGTGACACTCTGCTAGGCCCATCATCACACCTGAACGAACCACAGAATGTTACAAAGTTTTCCTTCCTTTCACATATTCCTTTTACAGCAGTTTGAGCTACTCTCTGACAGTTAAGGCAAATTATGCATAATACACAGAAATCTAACATAACTTAGACTACAACTCATGTGGAGCTGCAGCTATATAAGACACTGTCATAAGCTAAGGCATTTTTACACTCGTCTTTTTTTTTTTTTTCCTTCCGCCCTGAAGGAAAAACACTTGACTTACTGAAAATCTAAACTATTTACTATTTCTTTAAACCGCTATTTATAAGAATAGCGCAAAGAAAAATAGCTAATCAAAACAATCTTCCAGTGTCTACATTGTTCAGTTCATTAGGTATTAATAATTTTTTCAGTAATTGGTATAACTCTTTTGAAGTCTCTCATCTGCCTTGTACAAATGCACACACATAAGCATACAGAAGCTTTCATGCTCTTGTTTCTCTTTGCAGGTTAGTATCACTGTCCAGCCCTTTGAAAAACATTAGTTCTTGAAAATACATTTCATCAGAAATAAAGTAAAATGCCATATTTAAAAGATCTTTCCCCCTAACACCATGTAAAGCACAGAAACACTTTGCTTTTATTCTGTAAAAACAAGCTATTCTATTCATGGACTAAGCAACAGTAATTACTCTTGTTCTAGCCAGAGGTTACAGGTACAAGGAGCTGCTGGCAGTTAAAACGCTCCTAAAGCCAGATTATCATACCTCATTTAATGAAGGTCTGCCCAGCCAACCCTTTGGTCTGACACCGGGCAGCAGTTGATATTTTTCAAAACAATACAAGTAGATCATTTATGAGTAGTCTGTGCTTTGGTATATTCTCCCTAGCCATGTTAATCAGCAGTTTATGGGCTTCCTCATCTAAAGAATTGAGTGTATTGACTTCCATGTGTTTAATGGTTTCAGATTTAACAGTCACAAATTTGCCCAATTTCTTAAGCAGATCCTAATTTTCACCCCAGTAATGTTTTGCAGCAACAAATTCCACAACTGAAATACATTTTGTGTGTGTGTGGCGGGGGGGGGAAGCACTCTATTTATTTTGTACTTGCTACCTGGTAATTTCAGGTCTACATTTTCATGCATTTCAGTCAATCATTTTTCTTAAGTATCCACAAAAAATTGACTTCAGGTGACTTGCCTAAGAGGCCACAAATTCATCATGGATAGCTCTAGTAAACTAAGTTGGGCAAAATTTGCAGTAGCTAAGTGGTTAAAAGCTCATCTGGAATAAAAGGGAACTGTGGACAGTCTGCAACTTTGAGAATTAGATCCTAGGTGGTTAATAAATGCCACAACATTCTGGTAAGTTCTCTTGCATATATGAATACAGCTCAATTAACTTATAACTGGATTACATGACAAGACTTATAAGGATGTTTCTGTTTGGAAAGAAAAATGCTTCCCATCAGTGGATCTAGAAAAGAATGTGCATCAGTGAATGCACTGCAAGAAAAAGGTCTGGGGAGAAGTCCTGATAGTCTTCACATTACCTTATTGTGATACTGTAACATTTGAGTGATAATTCTTATCTTCGGATGATAATTCTTTATGGAAATGACTCTAGAAATAAAGAAAAAAAAAAACAAATCAAAATAACATTTTAGCTAGTGGAATATTTGGATATTGTATCACAGTACCTCTACTCCACACAGCTAAAAACATACTCTTATTCATCTGTCTGAAACATAGTGACTGAAGACAGATCAATGCAACTTTTACATCTGGTCAAATTAAGTTACACTAGAGAACACCGAACTTCAGGAATTACCCAGTTGAATGACCAGACTGAATCCTCTTTCTACAAATTCCTCTGATGGAATATACAGAAAAAAAGCTCTTTTATTTTCTTTTTTCAAAAGTTCTGTTCAGATACCCCACTTATTCTGTTAAGCAAACAATACACTAACAACTATCCTTGTGTCTTCAGTGATTATCTTTGTTTCCTTGAATCAATGTAATTGATTAATTTTCCAATGATAAATATGTGAAAGAATATGAATTTCTTTTTTTCCTCTCCTTATTTATTTCTAGTTGCTAGGCATTTGTCATATTTAAACACCATGAATAATAATTTATTTGACATAAATCTACATGCAAATTCATCTTAATTTTTATGGATTACTTCAAAGCTCAACAACCAAACTGGTATCTGAATTCTAAATTTCAAAAATACAGAGCTAATTCTGCAATCTGCAGTTTGCCTGTATTCTTTATTATTTAATGAGGCCAAGATATTCAGCTGTGTAGAAATTAAAATTGATTGGAAAGAAATAGGTTATAAAAATGAGTGGCTTGATAGTATATGTTATGAAGAGAGGAATACCTAATTTAAAAATGAAAAAAGCATGTAACAAAACTAAAGATTGGGAGAAACAGGTCAAAAAAATCATTTCTATATTTACAAACTAAAAGAAGAAAAGAAAATAATCAAAAGAAAAAGGAAAATCTGAGTTATTATGAAACCACCAATCTCATCAGACTAAGCATCACAACTGTTTGCAGTAGTGTTCTGTAGGAAGCATCCTGCAAGCTGGTGACCTGTCTTGCACATACCGAAGGTACACCAAAAGGTTAGAGCACGAAACTGATACAGAAAGTTTTATGAATTGTTTTAATGTATGTTATCTTTTGGAAGGAGAAAACACAGAGCTCCTCCTCCTTCTAATTTTCCATTTCTCACCCAATTATTCAATTAAACATTTAATTTTGTTCACTCAAATTCATTTAAATTCACTTTATTACATTAAATATATTGAATCTATTAAGAACACAATCCGCAACTGGAGCACTTTTAATGCATTTATGCTATTAAAATCATTACAAGGTTTCTTGCATTGAATCCCAAAAGCGTGCTCGGAAAATGAATTAGGCGTATTTAACCCTGTACCTTCCACAGGCCTCCAGAGCTCTTGCATACACTGAACTTTTTCCAGAGAAGTGATCTTACTTTTCACTTTTTATTTTTATTTTGCTTGTACTGTTACTTCACAGAGTGCAAACATCTGACAGGCCAGTATAATTGGTTCACAGCACTTGGCCAATACAGTGTTAGTGAATTTTTAACAGATCTTTGACATTTTAGTTTTAAAAAGGCCAGACTGAGCTCATTAAAACTAAGGTTGTATGAACACAAGAAATGGAACAGCTCAGCTTCACTGTAATTCTATATTTGTCATCTACCAACTTACCCTTTCCTTTCCTTCCTTCAGAGAACGTAAGGAGGAAAGCAAAGACAAAATCTTGTGCTCGTTAATGCGGCACATGCCAAATCAGTGTAACCAATTTTTGATTTTCAGTATAAAAATGGAAGATGGAGCTAGGAGACCATCATGACACACATGCAGATAAGTAGTGTCTACCCTACCTTCCCTTAAGCAGTATGATTACTTGCAGGAACAAAGTTACTGAGGAGCAGTAATGTACGAGGTGATTAAGGGGCCTTCAGTTCCACTGTTAACACCATCCCAACACAACACTGTTGCAGCAACATAACTGCACTTCTTTTCCCCTTGTTTGTATTAGGATTGTGTCCAGTTATGCATATTTCAACTCTAGGGCTGACAGAATGATTAAGAGTATGTCCTAATGATGTTCCTGATGTCTTAAAAAAAATGAATTATTGAGTAAACTAGCACAGTGAGCAACCAAGATCCAAAAGACAGTGCCTATCAGTGGTCTTGGAGAACACTAGCGAATTACTACATGATAGGAACACAACACTAGTCACACAGCAAATAAATGCAGTGGGATTCTGCTCTCAGGGCTCTTGGAGAACTAGTGTTAACTTGGTCAGTCAGTTGTTGTAACAAAGAAATAGGAAAGGCTCGTGTCTCTTCTGAAAGAACCAATTTTTAGAAGACATCTTCTACTCCATGTAAGGAAGTTCTAAAGTCAGTTTCTAAAAAAGGGGGAAATCAAATCCCTCGCTTATCAGAGAGGAATGCATACATTTTCGTAGTTTATAATATTAAAGTGTAATTTCTTGGAAGAAGAGCAATCTATACATCTGATGAAGGAAGGATACTACAAATGAGAAAGAAGGCCTGTATATCAGGCTCAAACTGAAATACACTAATTTCAAAGTTCATTTTTGGGCCACTCCTTCCTCTTTTCATCATTTGCTCTTCTGACACTATTTCAAAAGCAGTTAAGTTAAAGAAGGTCTCATTCCTGAACTTTTGAGACAGCCTTGTAACAACTCCCCTCCCAAAAAATTGTGGCAATGATCAAGTGCAACAGATCAGCAAACATAACGCTGTATGTGGCTATGGCCTATCTAGACACCAGAAGCTAGCTAATCAGAATTAAGAACACAAAATCTACTCAAAACCAATGAGTTTACCTCATAATGTTGGAGGCATCTTCAGCATCTGGGTCAGCGCAGTATTTATTGGCAAGGATTAGGCACGCATCTGCTGACTCTATCTGAGACACCAAAGAAAAAGCAAACATAAATAGCAACCTTTGTTTCCGTATCTTCTTTCCTCAAGAATCTATAAGGGAATTCAATATTTCCACTGCAAATGTGAATGACAGTTTGCAATACTGCTGAGCAGAAACGTTGCAGGACATTGTAGGTAATATGGGTGATGATAACAGTTCTTGTATAGACATAGTAACTTCTTAGATCTTGCTCATGGTTCTCACGTAAGGTTGCTAGATCAGTCACTAACTGCTTTGTATTAGCGGAGGCATGAAAGCGTTAATGAACATAACTTTTGTAATTACATACTGAAATTCATATCCCTGAATCCCTAGAAAGTTACATCAGTGCATGCTTCCACAATTCCTGTAGTTTTGTTTGGGAATTTAAGTACTGACATACTAGAAACTAAAAAAGATGGCTGCACTGATGATGTAGAATTTGAGCACCAGTTTTTAGAAAGCATGAGGAGGAGAGCTAATCTGTTTACAGGACTGCTAACACACAAGCCTTAGACCTAGTAAACTCAAAGCAGATGACAAAAATATTTTTCAGTGTATATGACCAAATACTAACACAAAGAAGGATGTAATAGAAGAACAAAAAACACCACATGCAATTTTATGGTCATAATGAGAACATTTTGTTTTGCTAAACTGAAGCAGTGTGTGTTGTGCTATTCTAGGTTAAGCAACTTCTGCAGCTAGAAAGGGCAAACAGGATTTCTACTCCAGGAAGTGTTAACATTGCACTAAAATTTCCTTGGTTTGGGCTAGTTCATGTTTCATTAAAAAAATGAGGTGGGGAGGGGCAGGAGGTAATGCTGCCTATAGGACAGCCTGCCATTTCTTTTTCTTTTATTTCCTTTAAATTTCATGTTTTTGAAGAGTACAAAATTATTTATCATAGAGGATTTGAGACAGTAAAATCATCTCACTTTAGCTACCAAATATCTCAAATTATATTTTCTTTTTTTCAGGATTCTGGACAACGGGAAAAGAGTCTGACGGATAAAAAATCATTTGCTATTCATTCTCATGTAGGTAAGACAATAGCACTTTAAGCAATTATAGTAAGACAATTTTCTATTATATCAAACATTAATGTTAAACAGGCTCCTGAGTTAACCTCACTGAAAAATTCATAAGGACTTCAGTAAAATGGCAGATAATGTATCTTTGGTCGCAATGTTATAGTAGTTTTGAAAGTCTAAAGATACAAGGAAAACAAGGCTTATAAAGACAGATAATATACTTCATTAGGCCAGCTAATAGAGATGGGAAAACAATCTTTTGGGATTTGCTGAAGAAAAATTTTCCATTTTTTCCAACTACAATTAGTATTTTAAGAAAGATAATTAGCAGGAGACAATAAAACCGTTACCTTTACTCTTGCCAGGTCATGGGGATTTAGGACTGAACCCTGATAAAATTCCACCTGAGTGAAGTGTCGTTTAAAAAGAGCTTCCAGCTCAAGGTTAGGGGAGATACTGCATTGGAAAGAGAAAGAAAACAAAATAAGAGCAAACAAGAAGTCAGTTTCCAGAATTAATCACCCCATTTCTCTCATTTATTTATGACCCATTCATTTATTTAAAGTATTTATATTTCTGCTGATGCTTTTCCTATGCGTGGAAACAGCGTGCAGTACTTAGAAGGCAAATACTATACTGCTTTCACTCTCTTATTCCTACCTGTAGCATATCTTATTTCTATCTATAGCATGGCTGCTCTGCACACGCATCATTTGTTACCTTCACACAGGCATGAGTCCAGAAAAATCCGTGTAATCTGTGTACAAAAGGTCTGTGTAAACAGGATCTGTTGAAAACAACATTCTTGCATGGCATTCTCCACAGAAATAATACAGTCCTGTCTACTCAGGCAATCCTCCCCTGCACATACCCACCACTCTCAAATAGTTGGTTTATCAAATGACAAAGTTCAATGCCAAATCACTAATGTTAAAACCCCCAAAGAACCCCAAGGAGCCAGTACTGCTCGCAGCATTTGTAAATGCATGCTGTTCCAGATCACAAAAGACTCTACATACTGTATCTCTCCAGCACGTGGCTACTTCTAACAGCTTCTCTTACAGACATACCAATTTGATATGTTGAATCGTGTGTAAGGAATAACCAGCAACAAACAGCAACCACCTTACAGCATTAATGACTGTTGGAAAGGACACTCTTAAGAAGTTAATGACTAAAATTGAGCCCCAGCTGGTTACTGACAGCCAGGAAAAGCTTGACTCAAATGCTGCCACTATTATCAGAAAATTAATTTTTCAAAACTAAATTGCTATTCCCTCTTCTTGTTGCTTGTAGTATCTCCACCTTTGTGCTCCAATATTTTGCTTTTTTGGTAACAGCATATATAACTTTGGCACAGCTGCAAGAATTCAGTAGAATGAGATGGTTCATTGACATGTGCCAATACATTTCACACAGTAGCTGTCTTTTTTGTAACGTTCCTGTTAAATATGCTTGAATTATTTTCAATATGCTTAAAATGGATTAAAGAAAGAGAAAGCTTCTCAAATCCCACAAGAAAAAAAATTCAAGAGACTGTGTGTGGAGGTATGTATATACAGGTAAAATAACAGTGCTAGTTATCAGAGTGAAATTTTTTATTTTCACTAGATCTGTAATTAATCAGGCTCCAGCTCCTTTAAATTAAAACCGCATCTGTATCTACGTTTTTCTTTACAAAATTGTTTTTCAATCTGAAACTAGAATTTTTCTTAGTGAAATCAAGGGTAAAAAAGTGCTTTCAGATAGCATAAAGTTCACAAGACATATAGTATTTTTCACTAATTTTCCTGGTTTCATCAATTTTGCTAGTTTTACTAGAAACATTTGCTACTAAATTCCTACATTTAATTATTAATATTTTAATGGCTTTTATTTCATATTTCCATTCAAAAATCTGCTTAGCTATCCATATCACAGTTGACACAATTGGATCTGAAGTCTGTTAACTTGAAATACCCACACCTGTGGGCTTAACATTGGCTTGTAAAACAATTGCAGAAAACAACTCTTTTTTCAAAGAAAGTATTAGTTTTACATTGTTAACAAAAGTAATTGCATGCATTAATCTTATAGCTGTTTAGAGACTGAAAGATCCTCTATCTTCCAAGGAAAAAGGGAAAAAAAGGAAAAAGGGGAAAAAAAGGAAAAAGGGGAAAAAAAGGAAAAGGGGAAAAAAAAGGAAAAGGGGAAAAAAAAGGAAAAGGGGAAAAAAAGGAAAAGGGGAAAAAAAGGAAAAGGGAAAAAAAGGAAAAGGGGAAAAAGGAAAGGGGGAAAAAGGAAAGGGGGAAAAGGAAAAAAAAAGGAAAAAAAGGAAAAGGGAAAAAAAAGGAAAAGGGAAAAAAAGGAAAAGGGAGCCCCAAAACGGCTTAATTCAAAGGATTTTAGTAACATATGAGAAAAGGAATCTTAGAAGATTACTCACTTATGCAGAAAGACGATTTCTACGTTCACATCATCCCTATCCTTGTGCAGGAAGTCCTTCAGGAAGTTGGACACACTTTCCAGTGTTATATGACCACAGACAACTATGTGCCTGTTACAGAAAAAATAGAGTTAATCTTGCAAAGATAAAACAAACAAGCTAGAAAGCAAAGATGGAAATGGTAATTCATTGTCCAAAAAAGAATATTAGTTTCTTCTTGATGTTTCTCTAGAACCTATTTCATGAAATCTGAAAAGGAATGCATCAGTTCCAAAAGGTGCTTTGCAACTGAAAATACGTATATTCTCTCACCTGTAAAGACTATTATAAACAAACCATTTGGCCAAGTAGTATTGTATTGAACAGTAAGTGGCATCATTTATATATATATATTTATATGCAGCATTAACTAGTTCCTTTCAAAGTCATATCTCTCTTTTACACATCTTTCTCCACAGCTCTACCTCATCTACTGAGATTTACTGTTTACAATTTTGCGGAATAATTTCAGGGGATTTGCTGTTTTGTTATGTGATAAGCAGCATGTCATAAACATTTCTGCATGGTTGTAAGCAGATAGTTATACCACTGAAGACAGCATAAAGTTTGCCACTTTGTAGGCCATGAGTGGTAGAAGAGAAATCTGTTTTTCCTACCACACCTATAGTGAACATTCTTTACAATAAGAAATCATTATTTAATGCCCCATTGCAATGGATTGCCTAGAGAGTCCAAGTTTGGTGACACAGATGGTAGCATTCCTTCTGCTCTACATTTTTCCATTAATGGTCAATAGAAGAATCCAACCATATAACACAGAAGCGGAACATACACCTACATACACATCTTTATTTTACAACTTCAGTTCTTACAGGCTGAAGAAAAGGCCCAGGAAACTGCATTCTTCCTGACTTAATGGATCATTGCTTCTTTATTGTTGTAAAGCAAAGTCCAAGAATTTTTTATCAGAATACCCTACCCTATTTCACAATTTTCTTCATGGAATAAACTCTACTGCAGTTTCCATTACTGTCATCAATTTATGACAGATGGTGATTTTGACAATATGCCTATTGTCAATATTCCCAATTATCATGCCACTTGCAGCTGTCAGGAGGAGGGCCAAGGTGGTATAGATGCAATTCCTGAATTAACAGAAAGTCAACTTCATTACACTTACAATGCACAAATGCTACAAAGAAACAATTTTGCAGACCTATTCAGGACTTGAGTAGCCAAATATGAAGCAAACTAATTTCAAGGGTAAAAATTAGACTGTCCAAGTCTCACCTACTTCATAATTGTTCTGTGGACAATCCAGTACTGCAGAAACCTCATTGGCTGGAAGCAACAAATAATAGGTGGCAGCAATAATTGCTTATGTAAGGTTCCATTAGGGGCTATTATAGGAGCCTGTTCTTGCTTCATAATTTGGTGCTTGACTAAGTACGTGAGAAAAATGCAGAGAACGCATTGGTGAAGGGGTAATGGTGCAGAACAAAGAATAAATCAATAATATGCATCATGCAGTTAATAGTATCACCATCACGTATTGTTATTTTTGCAGTGGTTCAGGTGCTCACTAGGAAAGCAAAGCACAGTAAAATCTGACACTAATCTGGTACACCTTATGATATTCCTAGCATTACCACTCTTACAAATAGTATAGTACAGAGTTTTAAAGCTGTATTTAGGAATATGATCACCTTAAATGCTCCTTTTATACTACCTCTTAGTGGCAGCACCAAGTCTCTGACCCATAGTTTTAGAACTACATGTCTCCGTTTTTAAATTCTGACCAGACTGAGTCTGACATACTATACTAATATATCTGTGGTTTCTGTCCTGTAGCATTCAGTGCTTTTCTTGAGTGTCAACCCATCTAGCATTGAGAACTACAAAGGCCCAGTAAAATGCTAAATAATGGCCAAAAAATATTTGATTCTGTTCCCTGCACTGTTCATACGGGTTCTCTAAGAGGGTTGATTTAAAATTATGGGCATTATGTTTTTCAAATGTTTCCACCTATTCATATCCAGGAATTAAACTGTCTATCTTAGATGATTATTTTTAATAATAGCAGTCTTTCTGCTTCTAAACAAACATTTTGCACAATTCCTTTGCTGTTAGATTAGCAGGGTCTTTTCTTGAATGCTGCTGTGGTACACTGTCTTCCTGTGCAAAAAAGTTACATCCATCATGAAAATTTTCAATTCATTAGGCTTTTTTCAGTCATTAGTAGAAATCCACATTTTATAAAATATATGTAAACTTAGAACTGTAAGCCAGATAGAGGTTGCAATCTACAACCCAAGTTATCCTACTACCGTAGAAATTTTCATTGGATCACAGGATTACAGGATAATTCAGGATGGAAGAGACCTCTGGAGGTCATCTAGTCCAAACACCTCATGCTCAGAGTAGATGCATTAGATACATTATTCAACCCTGCTACCACTCTCATTCAGTAGAGTTTCATACCAATGTGCTCTCATGGAAAGAAAAACATTTGGTGTCAAGTACTGTTACATTTGAGCATAAGGACTGATTCTTCTGGAAGTGTCAGAAGACATCTGCACCATGTTTTCATTTCAGCACTCTGACTCTGGGCTGGACATTATCTATCTTCATGTCTTTGCTGTTCTTATATAGTTCAGAGCAGTGATTGTGACAAAAGCCTCCTGGTTTAAAACCAGTATTTTCTGATGAGAAACTCCCATTAACTTTTGGTTGAGAACTCCCACAAAAATCTCCTTTTAATGTAAATTATATTTTTGCTTAGAAGTGGGAGAAACTGAAAACAGATTTCCTACTTGCCCAGAGAGAGTTATTAGATACATTATCTTAGAAAACTTGGAGAGCTTATATTGCTCCAGTCTGTCCTGTATATAATCTAAAGATTTATAGCTTCCTCTATTTGTGCCAATAATCATTCGCTTCCCATGCACCACCCATTTTTTCCACATACTAGGAGCTTAAAGTAAAGCCAACATACTGGACATCCTCTGCTTTCAGCTACAGTTGGCTTGTAGTGAAATACTGTATTAATAATTTTGGGTCAACCGAAATGTCTAACCTCAGCACTGAGTTTTTGTTCAGAAAAATTTCAGAAGTAATATAATATCAGCTTGAATTAGTATGACATTGCAAATTTTTTATTTTAAAATATGAAATCTGGATATTCATTTACAGTACTGAATATCAGGGAAGTAGACATTTTTATTGCTAACAAGTATTCAAGAGAACAAAGGTTTCAGTAAAGTTAAAGCTCAGAGTGGTGAAATTGGTTTAATACACTAGTGCCAAAATCTGTATCACAAAAGATTGATCCTGCAAAAAGAATCCTTTCACAGAGAATCCAAAGCTTATTTGGAGTCATATTCTATCAGACAGACTGATCCACGCTCTCTCACATCCACTTATCAGTCTCAAAATTACAGGGACAAAATATGGAAAATTAGCACAGTTAACAGTTATATGAAGAAATATTTGCACTAGTGAAATTCTCTGCAGTACCTAAACATTTTTTCACTCAAGCATCAAGTGATACAACTTCTAAAGAGACACTGGCTCTTTATCAAGTGAGTAAAACTGCTGATAATAGGTCCCTAGCCACCATAAACACAAACAGTTTCAGAAAGAAAAAAAAGAAATAACCAAAAACTAAAACAGCTAGAATTCAGACATGAGATAATTGAGAGCATATACTTAATCCATGTAAATTGCACTATAAATGAAAACAGATCCACTGTGAACAGGAATCTTCCAAAAGGATCTTTACAGTGCTCTTCCTCCAGAGGACACAATACCAAAGGCAAATCTTTTGCCTGTTTATTTTGAAAGAAATTATAGCCATTTTGTAGGAAGAAGTATAAAGAACTTGAAAAATATCACTTTAAGAATATCACTTTAACTAGTCTGTCATAATAAATCAAAGGTAATAAATAGAAAATTCTGTTCAGCATTCAGCAGAATACATGGTGTTCACTTGTCAAGTAACTAAATGAAGTGTGGCATATATTGGTTTAAATGTCTCTATAAGACTGTAATATTTATTTCAAATACATATGCTCAAATCTCTTGACTGTCTTCCTGCTCAGTATTCTGATCATGCCTTCACCTACTGACCATCCAGATTTTTTCTTTGTATATTAGTAGCAGGCTGATGGGGTTGGAATCTATTGCCATGGGTTCTTATAAAGAACCTGGTTTTCATCAAAGGATGCACCTCAGTCACTTTGCCTTACTAATAAAAGTCAATAAATTTCAACTGAAACTGTACACATGGTCGTCTTGTTCATTTGTTAGATTAATGGAATGCATTCTTTAAATATATCAGATTAGACTACATTTCTAACTGCTTGTGTTTTTGAATAATTTATATAACTTACTCCAGATTCTATTAATTCAGTTCAATTAAGTGAAGATTTTACACACACACTTATGTTCCTCTCCGCTATCATTCAGTTAAATACGTACATTAATATAATATCCCATCTCACATTAATATAGATACAGTAATAGGTGTTATAGAGTCATCGTTTCATGTTTTCTCTTTCTTCACAGAAGATCTGGATCCAAGGATGGACTTCTAAAGACTACATATTTAGCCAATACAAATAGTGAGATTTTCAAATAACTGTAACAACACATAGAATATTTTAACTATCAGAAAACTTGGCCACACATTGCATGTATGACAACAGCAAAGATTCTTTGAGAACCACTTATCTACAAAGGAGATCTCTGGACAAAAATTAATTACTTGGACACAAGAGGCTGTTTTTCTTTTTCTTTTTTCTTCTTCTTCTTTTTTTTTTTTTTTTTTTTTTTTTAAAGCAACTGTAGTGGATATGAGACTGAAAAGTTTTACTTCCAAACCTGCCTTTTTATATTAGTCACTAGTACCTGTGAGGAAGGGGCATAAAATGTTGTGAAATCAAAATGTGATTTTTTAAAAAAAAATCACCTATAAACTCTCTATTCACTCTATGCGTATGATTCCCAAATCAGGCCTTAAAAAGTCTCTAATACAAAGGAGACAAATGAAAAATATATAGGGAGATAGCTGTCATTATTTTGAATAAAAAATGGCTGCCCTGCCAAATTTTGCTTGCATCAGGGCTTCCAGATCAGGCTTATACACTACATGTTAATGCAATCAGAACTAAACAGGAAATACAGCTGTACTAAACATAACGGCAACTTCTAAGTTGCTGTTGAAACATTCACTAACTCATTCTCCATAGATATGGCTCTGGTACCCTACATCAAGATAGTCAAAACTCAAATGCTATTTTTCAAAAACACCATATGCTGACACTTTTACATCCCAGCTTAGCTGATTCTTATTGTATATATGTAAAGGTTTTTGCTTTTTACTTTCATTCTCCTTCATTTGTTTGTTAGGAGGTATGTTTTCAATATATTCTCCCGTCTGCAGTAGCTCTTGATCTCCTGACCAGAAAGCATTACCTTCTGAAGTAAGTTAGAGTACTTACTTAGTAATTACTTAGAATTAGTAAGTACTTAATTCTTTATAGGAGTTTAAAGTCAGTCTTGTTCAGCTGGACTTCAGTCAGCATGACTTAAACACAAAGTTTTACCATAAAGCTACACAGGCTCTTTTCCATGAATGCTTCTCGTTTCTCATGTTGTGTCATACATTGTCACTTTGTTAAAGCAGACAACTGCTAACTCACATAACAGCCTAGCTAGTATCAATAAGCACTATACAATTACCTCGAAAAATTGATTAGTTGGAAATACTGATGTCCCTCTATATGACGACTGAATCATTAGCCGTGAATACCACAACATTAAATACTTTTGAGTATCTGACTGTTAGAGGAAGCAAGGTAATCTTGAAAAATCAATATATTTGTCCCATCATCTCTAGTTCCCACCTTAACATATTTTGATTGGATTTTGACAGGTTACTACCCACAATAGTGAATATATGTCTAGTGAGGAAGAGAGGCTATCAAGGGAACACCTTCTCTGGCTGAATCTGTCTGTCCTGTTCCTTGTTACTACAGGCAAAATGTCCTTTGGATTGCTGCATCATTTAAAATAACAGGCAACGGCTACAATGAGTATTTTGTCCATTTTTAGTGGACAAAATCTGAAAGAATGGAGAACTTCTTTGCGGAAGACAGTCTCCAATATTTATTTCTTCTTGTATTAAAGAGTCTGATCACAATTTTTCAAGCCTGAGCTTTTGACAACGATGTGATAGAAAAGCTGAGCCCTTAGATTTCAGATTATTTCAAAGTATTTTCCGTATCTTGACAAAAAATTCACTTCTACACAGAGCTGATTACAGCTCAGAGAATGTTATGGCTACTCCACAAGTGGTGGGACAGAGGGCTACTTTCATGCCCTCAGTACGTAGGATTTCTTTTTTTTAACTGTACGTTTGAGTATTACTTTCTCAATATACTTTTTCAAAAGTATTGTAGGTCACAATCTGTTCTACCCAACATAGGTACCAACTACTCCCCTATATTTATGTATATGATTGTAAGAGATATTGGTAAAGTGATCCATCATATCTGAGAAGTGGCTAGAGTAGATAATATTCCACCCCCTTAAAAAACAATACTAAGGGACTTCTATACCTATGAATGCTATCAGATCTTTTTCTTTCTCCTCTAAAAACATGCTTTCTTTACTCTTGAGGAATTAAAATTATCCAAAGTGTCAAAGCCAAAGGCACTGGTTTTCAAATATGTGTTATTTTTAACTACATAGAAGTTTAAGAGTGTGGCTACATTGTGATTGAAGATGTGACAGCAGTATTTGAGGACATCAGAGATGATTTTAATTTCTGTATTTTGGACCTGATGGCTTCTGCCAACTACTTAGGAACTAGACCAAGCCTGTGCAACTTGAACTGAAGCTGCAGTGATTAATTATGACAGAAACTATCAGTTCTTTCCAACAAGTATCACACTCTTTGGACTCTTCTTTATATTATGTTCAAAGAAAAAGGAATTAGTTAATATCAGAAAATAATCAAAGTGTAAACAGCTACATTCAGTATATGCTATACAGTACAGATTAGTGGAACTGTACTGGATCATGTATCAGAATAAAATAAATGGAAAAACACTAACATTCCTTATTTGAAAAGTTAACTCTGATGCAGATATTAATTTCATGATCAAATTATCTATGTAAAATTAAGAATCAAAAGCAATCATTCCAAACTCAAAACTTTAACATGCATGATAAATGCACAGTTTTTTTCATTTTCATATTTATATTACTTATAAAATATTTATAAATTTTTCATATTTATATACATACACACACACATCTCTCTCTCTCTCTCTGTAGGTTTCAGTTTTGCATAGTGAATACCAGTAGTGTTTGTTACTAGCAATCTTTAAACATAGGAAAGTGTTCTTGAATCAGACATTTTTTTTTTTAGTACAGAAGAATTCATTTATGCTGATCCTCAAATATGTTATGCCCACTTAAGCAAGACTCTTACTAGGGAACAGGCTGAATGGAGTGTCTTTCAGTGACTGTAATCTGGGATAAATGGCACACTCCGTTGTTCAAATTGCACACGTGAGCTTGCATCTAAGTCTGTTTGCAACAGTATGCTACCATGAATGATTCAATGTGAGCTTTACCTATTTCAGCCTCCTTGCTCACTTGTGACTAAATGAACTTATCTTACCCTTTTATGATCTAAGGAATTGTAAATTGCTTATATTTAAGGCAAGTTAAGAAATAAAAGTTAATATCCCTAGCACGATGGAACTGCAATAAGAAGAATGCACAGTGATTTGTTTCCCCCCAGTCTCCATTACATAAGAGGCTTCTACTGCAGTTTAAAGTAATGGATGAATACTCATCCTTTTATTCACTCTTGATAGTAGCATTATTATCTCCACGTAGAGTATTTTGGCTTTCATATAATATGCTGCAACATTTGGAAAAAGTGCAACTATATCATCATAAAAAGTCCACAATTTAGCATAAGTAGAAACAGTTAAATGCTGTGACATGCAAAAGGAAAGCATGCTAGAAAGCTTACAGGACAACAGAAGTAAACCGCACGTCTAACATTAGCATCTCCGTTGCAAGCAGACTTCAACCTACTGCTCTAATTCCTTCAAATCATGGGCTTCCTTCATGTACTAGCTGTGCAACAGATATTATATACAGAACACACCCTGCTATTACTTTTGCAATCACCTGAAATTATTAAAAAATAATTTAAATTAAAAAATTAACTTAGTTGGTTGATAGGTCCTCACCATTATTAATTTTCAAAATTGCCTTATGCGTTTTTAAATGCTTCATCAGTCAGAAGACAACTAACCCTTTGTAAGAATCGCAAGAGTTACCAAAGGCTTTCAGATTTTTGAGTATTTTATCCACGACCAGAGCCCTTGCATTTCTTATCACTAAAATCACCTAAACGTTATGACTAATTTGCCGCAAGAGAACCTGAGTGAAAATGAAAAGCCGTAATTCTCTAAAACTTGCTGTTCAATTCAGCACTTCTACCATCTCACACTGCGCTTCCTGGAACGTCCACACTGAAAGTCACGGACATTGCAGGTCACTGTGATCAGCATATTTCATAACCCAGATTCAGGGTTTTGGGGGACAAAATTTGAACAGAAACAACCCTTATTTCGATGCCAGAAGTTGAGTCAGAGGGGAAAAGCTGGCATTTTTATACTTTTAACAAGAAATATAAAATTACTGCTGCTGTTCTAGGAATTTAACATGATTGAGACCTAGAATGTAACTTCTTTTATAGTCTTAATATTGTTACATATCACTTTGCACATTTCTTTTCTTGCTTTCAAAACAATGAATATATTTTAATAAGCAAGCAAAACTGAGAAAAATTCTGCCCTATTAGTTCTATCTGTCAGTCTATTTAACACTTGTCAGATTTTCTTTATCACTAAGTGAGACCTCATTTGAAACAGTGGGATTAGAAGAACAGCTAGCAGATGGAAAATACAGACACCCCTTGGGATCATAATGCAATCCATGTCACATTCTCCTATTACATTCTCATCCCACTGGAAAATAATATCTTACATATTGTATCAAATTATTTAATATAATAATCTAATGTCACTTTCTTTGGAGCTATGCCTCTCATTACTGCAACAAATGGACCTTTGCCAAAGAATTTGGGTGAGCCTTACAAAAACTGTTCTAATTTCTAATCAATTTCAAATGTCTAATGAGTCCAAGATGGCCTGTCAACTTAAATTATCTGTTTGTCTTTCTGTTTACCATATCTATCTGTCCACAGTTTTTATTTTTCTCTGTGAAGTTTAGTTATTGAATCCCATGTTTCCTTCTGGAAGGAATCTCTAACAGATGACTTTTCCCGTTGATATGTTGATGATTTGCTAATTTATGGCTTGCAAATTTAAGAAATCTGAAGAAATCTCTGGGAAGCAGAGCGGACCATGAGAGAAGAGAAATCAGATTTTTTAATAGCTTATGCAGTAAAGAACTATGGCTGCACTAAAATACAAATTTTAATCTTATGTCTTAACTACAGTACTGTCTTGGGGTGATTAAAAACGCTTTTCTTTTGAAAATTAACAAAGTTTAGCAGAAATACTTACTATTGGGACAAGATATGCAGCATATATAAACATATATAGATAAAACAATAATAATCTCAATCTGTCTATATCTACTCATGTAAAGCCAGGTTATGCCAGTTGCCCTCAAAAAGAGTTTTAATTAAAATCGATGGAAGTTTTGCATGAAAAAGGCAAAAAGAATTTAGCCTATGGAAACAAAAGATAATAATTCAATGTAGAGGAACATTGACAAATATTCATTAATGTAACCAGTTCTCCATTCAGTCCATCAGTTTACAAATTTTTTTTTCATCTGCTTTCTGTCCAGACTAAATTAAAATAAGATACTATCTCCAACTGGAAAATACTTCACAGAATTAAAAGCCAATCTCATCATATGAACACATGCATGCAGAAAGAAAACAATTGAATATGAAAATCTTGATCCTCAAAAGAAATGAATAAATGCAGAATAAAAGGTTAACTAGCAAAGGTACAGTAAACCTGGATCTCTAACCAAACCTCAGATCGTAACATTATGAAGCTTAAAAATAAAATAAAACAAAATAATAAAAAAAAAATGATTTTTTGGCTTAAAAAAGCAGATGATTTTGTAATTCCTATTTTGACTGGGACCACAAAAAGAACGTATTAACAGAATCTTACTTATCAAAACCAAGAATTTCTTGAAGAAAACCCTGATTTTTTACGACTTAAAGCCTGAACTCACAGTTAAGAGGCTTGTTGGAACACTTAAGAGAAACATCTAAACCAAAAGCAATCACTGCCTCTTCCACCCTTCCAGAGGTACGCATGAATGAACCGACCGAGGAGCTTACTGCCCACATTATAGAAATAGTCAATCAATACAATGAAATTGGTGATGGCACGGCAGATTTATTTTCATCTTTCTATGGTACTTACTTTAAAATGGTGCCCTGAGGACTAATTCATGAGTGTTACAAGAAAGGTTATAGAAAGAACCTAAATAGAGCCAATCTGAAAGTCCAAAACTGAGAAGAGCCAAATATAGATAGGCTATAGAGAACTGGCTGATGGTCTCAAAATTATTTAGAAGATGGATGGCCAGGAGAAATGTCATTAATACTCAAGATATATACCATATCAAATTGTAGCTGATGAAACCAAAGGTTAGAAAAACAAAAAACAAAGCAACTCCACTACTTTCCAGTGTTTACAATATATACTGTTCTCCTCCTCTTATCTATAAGCCTTTTTTAATATTGTATTGTAATCAGTCAATAACAGTTATTTATATTTCCCCATCCACTACACTTTACACCTACCTTTATTTTCTCCCTTTGTATCCAGTATTTTGACATTACAAACTACATTATCTGTTTTTGATTATGCTAATTTGTCACTAATTTACCTAACATTTTATTTCCTCAGACTCTGCAATTATCAATAACTTGCTTAACTGGGCTGTGTGTTCCAGTGTCATATTTAACAGAATACAATATATATTCGTCTTCTATCACTGTTGGCTGATGAACATTTTGTATTTAGAAATCGCCTCACGAAATTACCTGAATACAATTACTTTCAAGTATATGTTCTCATCATTTATTTCTTAGAGATCTAGTAACTTCCACATTTAGTGAGATAAATCCTAAACAATACTGCAGGTATTCTTCAGTGTGATGATATAATGTTGAGCTATTAAGCAATTCATAACCTTCATTTTAAATTTCTGTGTACTTTGCACTTGTAAAGCATTTCTCATCTACAGAAAGCATACACAGAACTCAATTAAATCTCACAAAAACTCTGTCACGAAGTTATTACTCTATTAATAATAAAAATATGCCAATTGATCCACAGAGAAAATAAGTCATATTGTTACCCAATGCCAAAAAAACAAATCACTGACAGCAAAATACAGGATTAAGGTACTGCAATTGCTGATGTTCCATTCAATACACTGTAAAATTTCCTTTTACTTAATATATACAGGTGGACTACTACAGGAACCAGAACTCAGACTATGGAGTGACTTCTACAGAAATCAGTAGAATACTGGCTAACAAGAAAAAGTAGAGAATACTGTATATAATATCTAATTTGAAAAAGATATTTCCCCAAAGTGTATAAACCATGTACTACAGTTCATTAATGCAAATGCACAGGAAGGAAAAAAAGTGACTGAATTGCGCACATGATGGAATGGAAAAACTATGTAGAAAACTATGGAGAAAATAAAGTAACAATATTTTTATCCTAAAGTACCTCTTAGCAAGGTTAGAGAACGATATTTTTTGCCATTCTCATTGCTTCTCATGCCCAAATTTTACTTTTCACACACACATCTTAGATATTTTGAACTTTTTTTTTTGAAATACCAAACTATTTTCTGTCTTTGTAGTCCGACTTTCTCTTTAGTTACTTGAGTTCAGAAGCAATTATAAAAAGAAACAATTGTTTGTTTGTTCTGAGCATAACTAAACTTGGAAAGACAGTTTTCCTTGTCTACAGACCATCTGATTCTGGTGTACCAGAACACAATAGTAAAAACACTACTGAGTGTTCTGATGAGCTGATACGGGATCAGTAGCAAAACAGCTGTTTAGCACTATTCTCCTTTTGTATGGAACACATCACAGTGCTTACAAATCTGAAATTCAGGACAAGGGTTATCACGTTTTTTGGAAATGTTTAAAATATTTTTGTACGAGGTTGTAATCAAGTCAAAGTAATTATCCCACCTGTCATTTTGTATAGATCTATTGGTATGCATTTGGCAATACATGCAATAGTGAGTACTGCTCTTATTCAAAAGGTAACACTTAATTCTTTCATGATTTTCCTGCTTGGTATCCCATGAAACCTTAAGAAGTCCCATTACAGGAATATATTACAAAGCAGAATTTAAAAATTAAATTAAAAAATAAAAACAAAAAATCCCTATGGACTTTATCCCCAGTAAACTTAACCAGTGATAATTGTATTCTGCTTATAAACTCCTCCTGTTTCCAAATTGCGTGTGTGTCTCGCCTAAGAGAGAAATATGTTTCTTTATTGTGCAAAATGATTCCTGTACAGTTTATCAGACCTTTGGGGACTTTATTGTCTGAAAAGCAAATTAAAATGTAAAATCAAGATTAGGTAGGGGAGAAGAAGGGGTCTTTAGTAAGTAGAGTTAGTAGAAATACTTCTCATGCATACATTCCAGCTGCTTCAATAGTCACAATTCTTTAGCAAGGCTCTCTTTAGGAGTAAAGTAGTGTAATCCTCCAAACATACATACTCATACGTTGATTTTAACTCCCCATCTAATGTTTAGCTGTCATATAGAAGCATGTTATTCCATAGATGTAGTCCATGAGGCCACTCAAACATATACAGAAATGCTACATATGCTACATACTTATGTATTTATCTGTCTTGGAAAAAGAATCAGAAGTATACACATACGCTATTTTTAAGAGTTGAAACAACATCTTTCAACAAAATTTAGCTGCTTTCATTTTGTACATGCATTTAATTTTATCTGGAAACTTTCTGACGTTAGAAATAGAACAACTGTAGTTTCTCATTATGTTTGCTGCCAGAATTTATGCTTGGTTGCTCAACTAAAGACCTTATATTGCTAATTACTACCACATGCCCATAACCCAAGAAAAAGAAAACTTATTGGTTCTGACAGCCCATTCTCTCAACACTGAATTCCAAATGAAAACTTAAATTTTGGCCAAACATAACATTTCATCAATCTTGTTCTACTGACTGCAAAAGCAACATCAAACGAGGGGTGCTAATGGCTTTTTACTGTGCAGTTCTCAAGCTTAGATTCTCTGATGAAAGACCCACATGAGCAAAGGACTTCTTTAAAGTACATAGTAATTAATATTTGAATGAAAAAACAAAGCATAAAGTAAACTGAACAGTCTATGTGCTGATCACAGAGCTGAGTTTTAACCAACAAGTTATATGGGCAGCAGAGATCAGTAGAGAAAAGCATTGAAGACAGTGAACAAAACCAAACAGATAGTGCATATAAATAAAGCCAAAAAAATAAAATGAGAAAATAAAATGAAGCACGCCCCAAAGCTAGCAGGAAGCCTGTGATCTGAGCTGAGGCTTTCAGGATGTGGAGTTCTGACTGAAGATCAGATCCAAGTTTAGAGACATCTGAGCGATGCTGGGTACTAGTGACAAATGGAAGGGGAGAGACTAAGACTCCATATGTAAAATTATTTTTAAGTATATCCTCCTCTGCCATAACTCTTCTGGAACCTCAAAAACAGAAGCATTAGTTCTGTGTGTGAAAATTTGCTGCCTTTGAGAAAAATAATATAAGCACAAAGGTGAGTTGCCTTCTATTACAAATAAACATTTTGGGAAGTTACTGATACTGCCTTCTCTCAGAAATATATGAAGATGAAGGCATTTTATTGATCTAGGTAAGCCAATTATGATACAAGTTTTCAGTATTAGTGTTTGCAGTAAAAAATAACTTCAGGCATTTGAGAGTACCTTAACAAAATAAAATACAGAAAGAGCCATCTAATTGCTTGAGTATTCTCGAATAGCCTACCATTTAAGATACAACTAAAGGAAAATCTTGACTTATCTACCCGGTGATGTAAATCAGTACTCCAGAATTAGCTCTGTGGGACATTTAATCATTCCTGCCTCCACTATGAGGGCAAACAATTGATAAATTCATGTCTATAAAATGATGATGGCATAGGTGATGGTTTGAAAGGAACAAAGTGAAAAACACATTCCTGAAGTAAGGACAATTAATTAGATATGTTGTCTGGAGCATCTTCTTATGCTCTATGGCAAGGATTTTATATGACTCATCTATAAGGGCCAATATATCTCTACCAGCAAATGGTATAGTGATATGTAATGAAGCAAAAGGCAGGAACACTAACACGGATATAAAGGAGAAACTACTGTATCTCCAAGTACATTTAGTTCATTGAAGGCAATATCTCAGTAGATCTAGATGCTGACAATGCCAGAAAGAGCTGGTTTTGATTTGGTCAAGAAAACAATTAGACTTTCATTACAAATACAATGAACTAATATGGAGTAATGAAATCCAACCGCTGCTACCAGCCAAAAAGAATATTTTTATGTCCATTTATAACACTACATTGATGCTAAAACTAGTATTTTTTCTTCTTAGGATAGATTATCCAGAATTAATGGGAGAAAATCACTTTAAAAAGATGTCTTAGATCCTAAAAGCCTGAGTGTTTGTAAAATTCAAACGAGGTCAATAGGGGCTGCATGAGATATGAATATGCTATTTGGACAGCAAGAAACATCAGTATCAATCTTCTGATGTAGTCAGCATAATGGAATAATCTGATCAACATAGAACTCATCTTGTACTCCAGTATACCCAGTTTTGTAAAGAACTGAGTTATTTCATAGTCCTATGAATTATCATTCTAACTTAGTTAAGAGACGATCACATAACAACCTGACAAACTGAAGCCCAAAACTGTGAAGTGTTATCACAACCTTGATCCAGAAGTTACCTGCATGTGCAACAGCAGAATTATTTACTTGTGTCAGTTTAGTCCTAATGGTATTCAGATTCTCTTGAAGCAGGGACAAAATGTTGTGACTTGTACCATAGCATGGCCCAGGTCTCTAATCATAGTGTGACAACTTTTCAGTGGTAATATCTGATGTCACAGTATACAGTGTTTTAAGCTGAGAGTCAGCTATTACCACCTACATGGGCTCTTTAACGTCACACAACCACACCTGGTCTTTTTTGACTTACTTTCTGCCTCGGGTTGAGTTAAAAGTCCCGCCGTATTTCTTCCGATTAAGGATGAGAGCAGCAATTTCTGGCACGTAGCGAGCAAACATTGCCTACATGCATGAAACAAAAACACAAAAAAAAAAAAAAGAAAATGGCATGCAGAGAGTGTTCTACTGCAGCAGAGGCAGCAGAGCCTCTTGGGATACTTACTTTCTTCCACTAACCGCACTATAGGAACCACCATATTTCTTGCGGTTTCCTATTAACTCTATGATTTCAGGGACGTAGCTGGCAAACATGGCCTAAGAAGAAGATAGGAGACAGAAGAAAAGACTAAAAAGACAGGCCAAAGAAAGGGGGATGATGAATATTTTCAGAAGATATATATCTTTAAGATCTGAAAATGCAAAAGAATTAGGTCTATGAAGGTATTTTAAAAGAAAATTTAAAAATGTAAAAGTAAGTTCTTATAAAACAAAACAAGAGGGTTTAATGTAAAAGTTGGTCTTGGAGAAGACGCACACCTGATAAAATAAGGAAACGGTCAAAATCAGAAAAATATTCACACAAAACAAAACAAGAACAAAATTAATTCAAACTGGAATCTAATCATAAAATAAAGTTGTGTCTAATTCTTCCTGCAGAGGGGAGGGAAAAAAATCTAGCGAACTCCACTGCAAAAAATGTAAACAAGTATTATCACTATTGTTACATTTCTATTTTAAAAGACAGACTTTTTTCCCCCCCCTATGGTAAGCATTCAAAAGAAAACAAAAACCAGGTGGAATCTGGGGTTTTTCCCCTCCCATCAAGAAACAAAACAGTGTCATTCTCTCACCCCCCAAAAAAAACAAACAAAAACTTTTTCAAAAGTTTTTGGTTTTTTAAAGTTTTGGAATAATACATGATAGAAAAAGGGTTACAAGGAGAAAATAAAAATTGTTCTGCCATGTTTTGTCCAACAAACATTCTCCTTGTGGCTGGATACTTTGAAGAGCTACTGCATTCATATGCCAGCAAATATCTCATATGTCAACAAACATATCTTAGAATGGGAATGCATATCCATTCCAAATCATATATATATGTATATATATATTTATATACATATGTTACACATATAGCATTCAAAATGTATTTTTATATACATATCACCTCTGTAAGGTGTATGTATTTATGAAATCAATATATGGGTGGAACAAAACAGTACATACATGTATGCATATACATAACATTGTGAGTGGTCTGTAAAGCACTTACCTTGCACAGTGTAAATATTAAAATAAACTCTACTGTTTTAACAAATAATATGGCTGCAGGTGTTATAATACTGTTAGCATTGATAAAATAACCGGAAACTTGACATAAGACAATTAGTAAGTTCAGTGTTGTGCACATGAAGGACAAAGAATACTGGAATTTGCTGACATACAAGGATACTGGTTATGGCCATGCTTCTCATGATTAACTGTGAGTTAAAATTGTGTTACATGACATGAAAAGATGTTTGAAATTAAAGACAATGTGGTTTGCCATCTAGATTAGGCAAGCTGCTCTTTAAGGCAGTCCAAAGCCACAGTGTTTGTTGGAATTCTGGGAAGGAACACAGAAGGATGGGGAAGACTCTTGAAACCGCAAACTGCCTTGAAATATCAGTAACATCCTCAAAAAATGAACTACAATCACTGTCACTTAAAAGTGAAGAGCTACGACTAACATTCTAAGTGAAAATGCTAAGACATTTCATGTATTCACATGCACTACTTAAATGGATTAAAAAAATTCAAATTGTACTAAGTTACAAAATTTGAAAACCTCCAGCACAATATATATCTATACAAGAGGCATGGAGTTTCAAAATTACATTTACTAAGCCCAACATTATTATTGATTTAATTACAACATTGGGATATATAGGGTCAAGCAGTAAGGTAAGAAGGTATATGATGATGACAAAGAGT
This sequence comes from Rhea pennata, assembly GCF_028389875.1. NCBI lineage: Eukaryota > Metazoa > Chordata > Aves > Rheiformes > Rheidae > Rhea > Rhea pennata. Next base: position 25,919,065 of record NC_084669.1, read on the forward strand.
TTTTACCAATCCCCCAAGGATGAAGAAGACCATGAAAAGGCGACCAAGGGTTGTTTTTGCATAAACATCTCCATAACCAACAGTGGACATAGTAACCATTAGTAAATAAACACATTCCCAATATGTAAGCGGTTGGTTATTTTGGAAATTTTCCCATGGATCCCCTGAGTTCTCCACCTACAATGTACAAGAAAACACAGAATGAATTAATAAAGTAGTACCATAAATTAGCTCAATTAATATTATTTGTTTTTATCCATCTGGCATACTCTATATCCTTTCCCATGTTTTAATCCAAACAAATATAGAACCTAATTTTGTCCTAATTATAAGTCTTACAGTTCTTACAACTTGTATTTTTTAATGGAAAATACCTTTATTCACTGCTAGAAAATATAACTCACAAAAGAAGCCAAACAGCTTCATCTTATTCCAATTCCTTCTGCATATTTTCAGAGTGAATCTTACTTCTAATGAAATTTTACTGGTTTATATTTTCCTTTTAAAATGTTATGTGGTTATTAATGATATTAGTGACATATTAAGAGCATGTGTGCATCACGAAAAACACACTATTACTTTTCCAAGAAGCCAGCTACTGTATATGACAATTATAAGTTATAGATTTATCTCTGGGAAAGGAGTATGCCCTTTAAAATTTCTCATAAGATTTACTCCAAAATAAAAACACTGAAGTTTCAGAAGCCCTACAGTAGAACAGAAAATCTTAAACCCAAAAACACATATACTCTAGGAAATAGCATTAGTTCCCCCAATGTAATAAAAAAAAAAAAAATTACCTTTTTTAAGGTTCAAATCTAGAAAAAATTGATTTTTCCCACAGTAAAAATGCTATAATGGCTTGATGGATTGTAAAAATATGGTCATTGATGAGAGAGATGTGTATCACACAATAGTACATCCAAAAGGTCTTCATGAGAGTAAAACTCAAATGGCATACAAAAAGATAAAAGTTCTGAATTTGATCTTGTGTATCTGAATGTAGTAAAGGGTAATTCAAATGAATTAAATTATACTGGATTAACACTAGTATCATTGAAATTTGAATATTATTCCAAAGCCATTGCTAAATGACTTGTTACCACTAACCATCTGGTAATTTTCTGATTAAGTTGAATGTACTTAAAGGATGAACACTTAACCATATTGATTATATTTATATCTAACCATATCTAATTATATTTACCAAATATATCAGAAAAGGTCTTTAGTTTAAAACGCCTGATTTATACAATTGACACATACATAGATCATACACACATACATACACATATTATCATAAAATCATATATTCTTCTTTACTAACTACCTTAAGTTTGTCAGATATTTCAAATACACAGATTTTGTGTTTGTGTCAGATATGCAAGACAAAACCATATGTTACCAGTGACTGAAAGACATATCAAAGGTAGTTTTGAAATAAAATTAAAAAAAAAAAAGAAAAGAAAAAAGAAAAAGAAACTAAGAAAGTAATCTCTGAAGAATGTTACTCAATGTTACTAATCTCATTACTTCTTGTGGAAATACAGCACCGCTTTTTCTGGCAAAACCATTGATTTCCCAGGACATCACTATCATTTCATGCTCTCTGAGCCCCTCCCCGGCAGGCCCCGTGACAGTTATTTAGGAAGCATTGCCATCTACTGGTGAACTATCATCACTGAAGGAGTCCAAGTCTCAGACATACTGAACTATGCTAAGCCTAAATATAGAGGTTAATGATGTGAATATTACTTACTATTCAGAATTAGTTTTGAGTAAGAGACTGAAAATTCAGGCAGATATGATGTATTTTTTATTGTACTCTGTAGATATGTTAAGGGTTTATCTGGAGCAAGGTAATTTCAGGTAATAAAGTAGCTCAGAGAACAGATGACCCATGAAAAAAAAAACAGTACAATATTTTCAACTATACTTACCAAATGTATGAAGCCAGCTGCTGTCAGCCATGTGCTGATAAATATAGAGCACAGATTCACTAGCTTGATGGAATTACTGTAAGAAAAAAGATAAAGAGGGGGGAACATACACCAGATTCTCTAGTCATCACTGATGTATTACACATTTTTAACATGCGTCTCTACACAACTGAAAAGAGCCTGATGACGATTTCTGAATTGGAGATGGATCCATAAGAAAGCATAATCTAAGGCCTATGCAAAATATGTATGATTTTATATTTACACAGTTTGTATTTGCATAATATAAATACCTTGAAAGAGCTACCAAAGCAGCAATCTAGAAAAGTTCCCATGCATCTGAGAGCAGAAAGAAGCTTACAAATGGAAATATAAACTGCATTTGTACTCATAATCAAATAAGTAGAAATAAATAATAGAAATAAAGTTCTTCTTTATTCTTTTCATAAAGAATTTGATTTCCTATGAGTTCCCTTAACTCTGACTTCAGTGGGAAAATGCTATACTTAAGAATTGCAGAAGAGGTATAAGTAAAGCTTGTTTAGTGTGTCCTTACAAAAATCAGTAAAATTGGAAAAGCTAACAAGGATGTTAAACAAATTACAAGGAACTGAAGTCTAGATTACCGATGTCTGAATGATCTTATCCATTCTTGGAACTATACTGAAAATTGATCTGGTTTTCTTTAAAGAGCACATTTCTGAGAAAGCATGATGCCTTAGAAAAATTGCAATTATTCCTAAAGCAACATGCTCTAAAAGAGAAGACTGAAGTGCAATTTTCATGCAAATCAGATTAAGCAAAATAGTTTCCTCAAGAAATGTCACATTACAGCTTCAGTAGCCAAGGTACCGAAATCCCTGTAGGTGATTCAAAGCTTGAATCCTGCAAGAAGACACACACTGGGAGACCCTAAGGATCAATGGATGTACCTATGTAGCAAATAAAGATGAGATCATCATCAGATCAGGACACTCCTATTAGCTTCCACCAATGTGACATGAATAACAGCGCTTGTATAGGCGTGTTTTTTTCATGAAGGTATAAATACAGAGTCTCTGGAAGCCTGACGCTACTCTGTGCTGCACACCATGCCACCACCCCTTCATTGCTCTCGCCCCCCAAACCAGCGAAGTTTCAACCTTTGAATTAGAATTAACATAACCATGTCCATCTGTGCTATAATACCCCCCAAACTCTGCTGTGTAAGTGTGTGCAGAGGCATTCTGCATAAAGTATAGTGCAAGGTGTGTACAAAATGAGCACAGCAATTTGAACTGTACTCAACCACAAATTAGCTTTCAGTATTGAAGTACAGGAAAGATATATTTATGATATACACAGGTGTGTGTACATATATTTTATATAGAGATATATAAACTGTGTTTATATATAAAACATTATATATATTTATAAATATATTATTATAGAATAATAATATAGAAACATCTATATTATGTACTTTTATATGTATAAAAAATATATGCACACATCTACAAAGCTGCTAAGTTGCTCCAGGAAAAGAATTTCATTTAGTGGACCTAAACACTAAGGAGTATCAATATTCAAGTTCATTCTTTTTACTGGTCCCATACAAACCCTCTACCTTTACTCACAAAGCAAAAAGTTTAATTATGACAAGATCTGAAGACTAGAAATCTAATCTAGTAAAGCACGTACTCATGTATGAACTTCAAAAACAGCTATAGGCCCTCTTATGTGAGAGGCAGAGAATTAACTTACACCCTCAATTAGATAGAAGTGTTGGTTTATTTCATACTACATATTTCAAAATGTTTAGACAAGATATCTTATGACTCTGCACGAATATACTAAACAATCTGATTATGGAAAAAACAAAAGTTAAAACTGGAAAAAACTCTCAGTAGTAGTAGTTTTACACTAATATAACTAAATTAATACTTCTGTTCATAATTACTTTGAGGACAATAAAGGTATATAAATTTCTAAAAGTTGAGAAATGATCTTGGAAAGTCAACCAGACATCAGTTCCATTAAAAAAAGAGGTGTTTTAAGAGTTACAGTTAATGAAATGGGCATCTGTGGTGACTAGGAAAGGGTAATGTTAATTTGTCTGTAATAATTGCTGTACTCAAAATTAAGACGTCGAATCTCAAGTTTTGCAATTAATTAATGTTGATGCACATTAAGACATATTTCCTATTTCTCTCTTTCTAAAGTTATGGTTGATTAACATGCATATTTTGTTGGTGATGGCACTAAAACATAGCCCATAAATTCTTAGATTAAACAAAATGTTAGCATTCATGTGGATGCTAAGCTCCATTACAAAAGGCTGAATATCATCCTACACTTCAGTTTAGGACAGAAGAAACTCCTGATGCAATAAAGTATCATCTGGTCATCTATCACTATAATATAAGTAAATGACAGCAGTCATTAACAATTGACTATTTACATGACTTATTTGGAACATTTTATTTTTGGAGGTGTATTAAAAATTGCACCTTTTCTGTCCTCTATGAAACACCCTTGTATTTCTGCCAGAGTCTAAATATAGATGAAGGATTAGTCACAAACATTTTCATGCTCTTTAAGCTCTTTCCAACATCTGTGCAAAATCCCTTACTGTGAGCCCTGCCTAAGCCCCTACAGTTTTGCTGAAATGTATTAGAAAACAGCAAAGGGTAGGAGAGAAATTTTCAATCGAACATTGCACATTCTATTCTATTTCCTAAAATACAGGAAAAAATATTCTGAATAAGATGTACTTTATTTTGAATTCAGAAAACAAATAGATCTTTTGTATAAGCTTTTTATAGGCCGTTGTAAACCTTTGCTTTACCTTAAAGGTTCTTTTCAAATAGAATTAATAATTCTGCAGACATTCTAATAATTATCTAACATCCCCACACTTCTAGAAGAACTAGAAACTAGAAGACACTAGTCTTCTCACCGTCTCTATTTGTTAAGTGTTTAGCTTCTTTGGATTCTGTTGTTTTGAATGGTCTTTCTGTCCACCCTGTGAATGGGATTTCTTCCTTTAATCCTTAGTCACTACTTCCAGCAGCAATTTTAATTTAGATGTTACAGTAAACCTTTCTTTCATTGCAGGGGGGAGAGGAGAGGAAGAGGAGGACAGAATTTCTTCTTCTATTCAGGTACCAAATATAAGAGACACATCAGTGCTCTTTATATTCCATCAGTTTTACATCTTCTCAGATACTGACAATTAATGCAAAGTACACTGAAATGACTGTAGTGGAATTTGTTCTATATTTTTTTTCATATGAACACATATCACTTTAAACAGAGGACTTCTTTTTTTGCATAATTTTTGAATAAAGTAGTATTAACTATTTCTATACTATCATTTCAGAGCTAATAACAATATAAGAATATTACTATTTTAGTTCAACCACTTAGGTTGTCATTAATCCTCTTTTTCATATTTACAAATTAACAACAAAGTTGAAAATTTAAAACCTTAAAAGTAGATTGTAAGAAATGCTAAAATATGTTAATGCTAGAAATTTTTAAGCATCCTTAAGCAAAACCACCTCTATTACTTTAAAGTAGCTAGTTGAAAACATATAGTGCAAAATAATTGTTTGAAGTAGAGAGTGGTTAATACCACCATATGTAATTGAAATCACTGTCAGAATTCAGGGAAGTGGATTTTAATTTAATTAAACAGAAATTTATTGAGGGCACTAACTTTACTGTTCTAACTCCAGCATGTACAGCTGCTAAAGTTTGTCTTCTAACCACAACTGTTCAGCACCTTGCTTTTATGTTTTTCTCAGAAAGATTAATAATACATAAGTAGAAACTCTCAACAAAATATTACTTTGATACTGTAACAGCAAACATGTACCCACCACATGGAACATCCATGCTAAGTAGGTCTGCTTGGTGATAATACTTAAGGTGCTGAAAATATGAAAATTTCTCACTGTAGTTAGTTGCACCACTTTTTAGAAGTTAAATTCACATAAGACAGTAAATAAAAAACAAGGCTTTTCTTATGTTGTAGTTATGTTTGACTCATCAATTTTACAAAATAAGACTTTGTGGACATCAATAGTATTCCAAATTATTTACTTCATTTCAAGTGTATTAAGTTAAGATATGCATGAAAGCAGATGTGTCTGCCTATCGCAGGACTAGGAACAAGGAGAGACATGCAAAACCACTTTGAGTCAGTGACGGGTTTTAAATTAAATAAATAGTGCAGTGACAAACTGCTAGGGGTTAATCAGTCGAGTAAAACTGACAGGCAGTTAAGTAAGCAAGCTCTGCTTTACAAGCTTTCTAATAATCAGAATTTGGGATTTATGGATGCTTAGACATTCACATAAATGATGATATCTAATCTGAGAATAAATTTTGACACTAGACAACTGCTATTTGAACAAACAGCTCAATCTCGAATATGCCAGTTTTGAATAATATGAATGTGGTTAATGTAGTATTCCTGCACTTAGAAATTTATAAATCCACTACTCCTAAAGTTTTCTTTTTTAAAAAAAAAAAAAACATTTATCCAAAATTCTCCGAGTCTGTGGGAGTCTTCCACTGACCATCTTGACTTACAGTGAGGTTATTTTTTGTGTTGAAATGCAGATTTTTCAGATAGTACAAACATCTGTAAAATTACTTTCTTTCCTTATCAAACTGACAGTATTCTAAGCTTCTGGGCTGTATCCTTCCTACATGTTCATACAGTAATTTCTTTACTTGACAAGAACTGCGTTCCCTTCAATCACAAAGCTAGTAGGTATATGAAAGTTTTACAGTAAGAATAGTTTTCTGGTTGAGGGCTGAAGGAAACAGTTGTATACCACAAGTGTGTACACATCTCAAGAATCTATTTGCCCACAACTCCTACTTAATGTAGCAAATAACTGGAGTTACTGGCATACAAAGCCCTCATACGTATGTCTTCAACTGCAGAATGATGGAGAAGTAAGGAGAAAAAGCAAAGATTTTAGAATGGAACTGAGTTCATAGTAATTGAAAAATAAATATTGGAAGTTAGGTTCAATTACTTCAGCTGAGGTATTTTAGGGAGTGATAAAAGATAAAACCTCTGCAACTGTGAGGCATGGTAAAGTTCTTTTTTTTTTTTGTTCAAAGTGATGTACTTGTAAGTATCGCAGCACCTATTGCTTCTTCTCCATAAATACCATATATACTCAGTGAAAGCAAGCAAGTTACATAGAATATTTTAAATATTATTTTAAAAGAATGCTATGACAATGAACATAATTAAAAGATAGCTGAGTGTAAAATTAGTTTTCAATGTGTTTTCTCTGTGTGAAGAAGGATGTTCTGTTCAGATGGACTGAAATACAACCATTCAAAATGCTTTTTAATTGTATTCTGTTGAGCAAATTGTAATTTCTGTTTTTTTCCAAGGCAACAGAGTATTGACTGATAATGCAGAAAGAAGGAATATTTAATCAATGTGGAGTTCTGTAATTCATTCACCACTCAGTCTCATTTAGATATTTTAGGTGTAAAAATCTATCAAGTAAAATATCTACTAATTATATGAAAAAAGATGCTTAAATTGATAAATCTTTCATTAGCAGGAAAAGGTTTAAAGAAAAGATAGCAAGTGTTTTTTTGCGAAAAAAACATATATTAGTAGGCTCAGAGATTTAAGTCATTCATGTTCTGTCACCACTGCAACAACTCAAAATAGCAGGAAAGGTCATGCAAAACTCTTACCTTGTTTTAAGGATATTCAGAAACTGCAAAATTTCTGAAAACTGTATCAGTCTAAGGGCTCTTAAAAATCTTAAGCCTGTATACAAAAAAAAAAAAAAAAAAAAAAAAGGTAAAAAATAGCAAATTAGCTCTAGTACAGAATAATCCAGATTATAAAATCAACATTTGATTCACAAGGACAGTGATCAATGAAATCAACCTAAGTAGCATACAAAATCTCAAATACCTTTGAAGTGTTCTTCCATACTTAATCATTCGAAGATCCTGACCAGGTCTTTTTCAAGTTATTTTTAAATTATTTCTTTAACAGCTGAAGCACCCTACCAGAAAGCCTTAGGCTTTGTAGGAAGTCATGGGAGGAGACAGATGAACTGAAAGCTAAGGGGAAAAAACCTTACTGAGGTTCAGTTCGTGGTGCTAGTACACATGTCGTTTTCTCCCAGGCCATCACAGATGCATACAGATCTGAAACTCCTCATTTCTCCAAGCTCCCACTTTGCTTAGTGAAAAATAACAGATTATGACCAGGAGATCTGATAGCCTGGATAAGCTAGACTGTGGATATGCCTGATTAAATTGGTAAATCTTAATGACGTAAAATCTTTTATTGTAGTAATGCTCCCTATCCCCTCCCTACTTTTTAAAAACTCAGACAGGAGAACACCAGAACCATCCATTCTCTCTTAAAAATCACAAATCTGCTCTAATTCTTTCCATCAAGCTAAAACTATAGTAATAGCTTACACTCTGGCTACTAAAGACATAATGACTTCTATGAAGAAACAACATATTTGTGTTGAAATCAGGTTGCCTGAATAGCAGTTCCCAGACAACTACAAAGCCAGACATACAGAAGGAGAAGAAATAGTGCATGCACAAGAGAAAATACCATAAATGATTAAGGTCTTAAATTACTGAAAGATACTTACATTGATAGTAAATAATTTTGCCGCAAACCTTCAGCATATGATTAAAGATACATTGTGTATTATACCTATACAGAGCTTATAAAATTAAATGAAAGGCTTTGAGGGTATTTTTTAGTAGAGAATCGAGCCAACAGTTACATAAAAATTGTGTAACATGGTATTGTGACCAGTAGGCTTAGGTCCAGGGCAGCTTCATCTCATATATTCTCTTGCTTGATGTTTATTTTACCCACTTTCAGTGCTATAAAACACTTTTTATTTCTAGAGACTTAAGTAAAGACTGATCTTGGCAAACCTAAATATGTACATAACTGCCTCATCTCAGGGAAGTTCTCTTCATGAGCAGAGATGGTCTCATGTGGTGAGATGCTTGTTGAATCAAGGCTTAATTTCTGTAATATTCTAGGAAATTTGTTAAATAAGGTTTTTTACTCCTGTTAAGGCTCATAAGTATCCTTAACAAAGTAGAAAATTACTCCTGTCTGTGTACTAAATGGATATAAAGTTTATTTTTAATTAATGACTCATTGGGGAACTCAGGATTAATCACTTGAAAAGTGGATGTAATATCTAGAAAAAAAGCAATAAAATGGTGCTTAATTCTAAACTTCACATCCATTTGCAAATACAAGTTGAATATTTAAGATGATAGTTCTCAGAGAGATGTATCTCTCTGCTCTACTTGCGTGGTTCCCACAATTCCTACTTATTCCATTTCAAAGGAGAAGTAGCTAGGGCAGGGATGGAACAAAAGTCTGACAGCAACTGACTTTTCTTAGTTCCATTACATCCAGCCAACTCCCTCACTCCATTCTCTAGAAACTTTTTCAGAAATTATTGGTGGGGAAAAGATAGCTAATTTCAAATATATTGCATAGCATTTAAGGAGAAGTTAATGAGAAGACTGCTACCTATTGCAATAATAATAAAAAAAAAAAAAAAAAGAGGAAAAACACATTTAACAATAAAACCTCTATTTCCAAACACTAACAATGCTTAAAGTATACTTTAAATGCTGAGACATCAAATGATATACCAAGGAGAGTGTGGGTTTAACGTATTCTTTACTGAACAAGAAAATCATTACAGATTGAGTTCTGCATTTGTTACTGCCTACACTACTTTAAAAAATTTCCTACAGAAACTAACATTTAAAAAAAGCAAGCAGACAGCCAGCTTATTTGATCTACAAATAGAACTGCCCTGTATAGAATCACCTTCTAACCTCTGTATCTTGTCTGGCTTATCGGACTGTGTTTTATAGCTAAAGCAATTCTGACACAGGAAGGGTCAAATTTTGATCTTCAAAAATCTCAATGTATTACCTGCTCTATGTGGTTCAAATATGAAGAATAAAATGAGAAGAAAATTACAGTTACCCTTATCACAATGGCATACAAACTCCTTTCAGTATTCCACTCTTCTGAAGACTTGACCAATTTTGTTATTAGGTTCCTTTACCCGTGCTGTTTTATATGCTTTTCTGTATTTCCTATCGTGCAAATATTCTGGGAGTTCCATCATACTAGCAGAAATATAGCATTTCATAAATATTTTTCCCACGCAGTTCATAGTACCAAGATATTACAAGGTATCTGACCCTATGAAAAGGCATTAGAGAAGGGCAGACAATCTAGATGAGATATCAAAACTTTACAACTACCATGATTCTATCTTACGCTATTTCTTCATATTCATAGAAAATATTTTTATGCTTTACTAGCTTCTGGAGAAAAAAATAGACACGCCAGAAATACCGAATTTTTATATTTATTATAAAATACATTTTGTATTATTTAAAAAGCCCTCTGTTAAATAAGTATGTTCATGAGATAAAGAGTTGAAAACATTTCATGTTAATATATCTTATAAGCCTGTAAAACTTGATGAATTTCAATTATTTTCAATGTCCACTAAAATTATTTTCAGTAATTATTTTCAATACTCTTTTCAAGCTAAATCGAGGCATTATATCAAACAAAATTCATTAGCAGAAAGAACACCGAAGGAAAACACTTTTGTCTGCCCTGACAGTCACTCCTCCTGCCCAAGTGCTGAACAAGGACTGCAATCTACCTCTGCGGGATGGAGTGTTAGCCTACTGAATTTAATAAGGAAACTACTGGCTCCCACCTGAGTTTTGTAATTCCCTTCAGTACAATATCTAGCTAACTGGGAATTTTAAAATACATTTGGCAGTGACTGATGGTACCGTCAGAGAAGAGGAGAACCTGGCTCAGGAGGAAACAAGCTGAGGCTGGGAATAGCATTCTCAGCATTGGCCGTGGTAAGAACTGCAGATAGCTTGCAAACAAGGGTGAAAAGCTGACAGTTCATCATAGAAGAAGCCTGTTTAAAGTAGGAAATATTCAGCAATATTCATAACAAATAGGTATTCTAGAACAATGTAAAAAAGAACTGTGAAAAGTGGTCCAAACAAAAAGGATAAAGGGACGGGACCACGCTAGTGAGAACTGCAGATGGTTGGAATAACCCTGTTTCCATGTACTCAATACTACCTTGCTCCCAAGGGTTAAGCATGCAAATGTTGGTTTATTTTTCTGTCTGCAAGTGAAAGCCACTATACCTGAGATCAATGTGATGTTTATTCCCCATAGCTACCACAGTGAAGAGTCACTCAGCCAAAACAACTCTGCATAGTAGGGGGTGTGCAATTACACGGTACAGTGTGCCAATGTGCACATCTCCCCAGTAGGTTACGTTGTCTGTAGACCTTGTGTGGCTTGAATTAAAACAAAGAAGGAAGGGAAATTCCCATTCCTGAATAGCTATGTTTCAAAGCTAACTGTGAAAGAGATGAGGCACTGTCTTTGTATATACCTATGTGTTTGACTCTCTCAGCCCTACACAGTAAATTGTGTGCATTTTGAGAGACTGCAGTTAACTCAGAGGCTTCAGCCTTATTCTTCAAGTAGACTGCAAAAAGCAGCTGCTGGGAATAAACTGTAAGCATAAAACTCAGACAAAATGACTTTGCCCTTAAATATGATTATCAGTATCATCTTGTACTTCACAAGGGGATGATGAATGAACTGAGTATTTCCCAGAGGAAAAGTCCAAAGAACACCTCATTCTGCTGTTAGTATTAATGACATGCCAAAGTGTACTTGCAATCATATATGCATCTGTAAGCTGATGACACAGTAATCTTCACATCAATAAGCCTGTGGCACTGAGACTGCTGTCAAAATAAAAATGGCCTAAATTATTCAGTAGGTATTCATGCTTCAGCGTTTGTTTTTATGTTAGCTTTCTATGAATCCACAGAAAATCAAAATCTTTTAACTTGGTTTCATTTCTTATGAGTCTAACTTAGGAGTTATTGATAAAAGGTATAGGCCATAAAGAGTGGCTCACCTCTGAAAATTAACTGCAGGCAACGAGTAACGCAATGCTCCATGACTGTTCTCAAATCAAATCTGACTCACTTATAGCTAAGATGATAGTCTCTCTTTGAGGCCCACTAACTCACTGAGATTAGAAATTTATGCAACTTGTTTATGCATCAGGAACGGTAATAAAAATTCTGTAATAGGAATACTATTAAAAATTCCACTAATTTTCCCAAAGCTCTCTCAGCTCTACATCTACCAATAGGAATGCGTGCATCTTTCTTTCCTAAGCAGTATATGGGAATGCATTCTATTCATGTGCAGAAGAATTATTACTTTTAACATGAAATAAATGTAAAACAAATTTTTAGTTAAACAATATAATTAATAGTTGAGGTAGGGTCAATTTCTTACGTACTCTAGTAAAGTCCATTCTAATTTTGACATTTAATGGAATCTTATCTGCTAAATTAATTAAGGGAACTGCTGAATGGGATGTTCTGAAATTTCTGTCATTTGAAAAAGTAGTAAAAAAAGTAAATGTTTATGCTTCTCACTACTGCCAGAGAAATGAAAGATTTCTATTCCTTTGTTTTATGACAATAATACTGTACTAAAACATAGTAGCCTTGTCCAAAAAGTCACTGCGGTTAATTACACAAACTTAAAATTCATTTTGTTCAAACGATACATGCACTTAAGGCTCACATATACAAGCTGATTTAACTCTTCTTACAATTGCTCTAGCTTAATTTGAAGGTTTACTGATGCAATCAGTTGGTCATCTCTCATTTCCTCATCCTTCAACTCAGCAGTGACGACGCAGCAAAAGAAAGCGTTCTAAGTCATCCACGGCTGTTTAGCCATAACATCTGGGAATTTGTATGGTGTCTCCTCCAAAGAGTAGACAGTCCTAAGACTATGTTTCAGTCCTCACATATTCAGACTAGTATGGAAAAAGCATAGACTTCAAGCATGCGCACACAAATACGAACTTCCACCTAGGAGGGAGAAATGAATTCTGTAAGATTATCTGCTCTCCCAGTAATTTTGCAGTCCTTTGATTCTATATTTCTTAGAGCTGTAAAATAGACAGTGATGGAAGGATTAGGCCATCAGGAGACTTCAGCTTCTAAATGAATCACTAAGGTATGCTTTAGTTTCTTTGAGCTGAAATTATGCCCAGGATAGAAAGAAGAGATTTACAGATTTTTTAGATTATTATCAAACAAGATTCCTTTAAAATATTAAGACAAACATGGAGGGTTGAAGAAAAGTCTTATTTATTTCAAAAATATTTATTTGCATAATGCACATATAAAGGCAGATAACTACCAAAAGGTAAGTACCAAGTTATTTGGTTACATTAAGCTAACAGAAAAGTGAAAGTGGCATTAAAATTAAGAGTAGAAAATCGTTTTCTCTATGAAGTTCACAGAGAAAAAAAAAAAACTTCATTCTGCATTTTGGTCCTAAAAGTTCCTTGAATATGGTATTTTCCTGCTTGTCAGGTTGCTTTGCAGTCTTTCTACTGAATTGACGCTTTCAAGTGGATTAGTATACAGCAGCAATTACCCATAGGTTACAAAGGAAATTTGTAACTGTACATCTATAAAATGGAAGAGAGAAAAGCACAACTAAACTATTATCTGTTCTTAAAAGAGAAACAGGAGTTGGGATATTTTCTCATTCTACATGAGACAGGTTAATCTAGATGAACAGAGTTTTCTTGCACGCTTGCAGGATCACACATTTCTCATCAAGGAAAATATATGACCCCTTTTTTCTTTTCCTGTGTTGTTGCTTCTGCCAATAGCGTATCCAAAAGTATTGGGATAAGAATTTAATCTATATCTCTAGGGATTTCATAGGGATTTTTGAGTCCATATCTATTCTTTGCAAACCATTCACCTAAAAGCTCTTCAACTGAGCTGTTTCTTCAGATTCTTTTAAACTAATCTCTTTCCTGAATATTTTTAACAGCATGTTATTACAACATATCAAATTACCACTGCAGCATTGGTCCAAATATTTCCAAATAGTCTTTTTACTCTTTTTAAGATATTTGTATTATTTGAGCATCTAGAGTAATAATACAATAAGCACTTTAATAAACTGAATGGTATTTTCAGTGAATGATTTCATTACTCAACAGACTTATCAATGGCTATTGATACCCTACATTTGATCGAGACCATATGTTTTACTGAAGATTAAATAAACAAGAATCCATCTTTTGGAAATCAGTTTTAACCTTCCCTGAGACATATGTAATGAACAGATGACTTTAAGGATGAAAAATCCTTCTGTCCTGAATGCTTTCACATAGCTCAGCAGAGAAATCTGGGATTCCACTCCCAAGAGTGGACAGAACGGGACAAATTTGAAAATAACAATTCAACAACACTGACATGGAAGACAAGAAACAGGACAGGAGATACAGAACTCGTCCTTCCTTGGAAGCAATGCAAAATATTCTGATACATTTCCCTGCTTATTTGTATTACGCAAATGTACAAACAGGAAAATAAATAACCTATGACTCAGGAGACTGAAATTGCATCAGGTTCATAATCTACATAGGTTGTATACCAATAGCTTGCAAACAACACTGTATCAAACCATCCTTAATAAACCTCTCTGCTGCACATTTCTTTAGCTTACATTTACACCTGCTGAAATAATTACAGTGGTTCTAAAAATAACCTAAATCATTTTCCTAATAGCACCACTATTGCAGAATATTACATCCCATACTGCAGTAAAGAACAGATTATTTGATTTTAGAACACTGGATCCTTTTAATGAGGTACTAGAGATACAGACACATTACATCTTGTGAATTTGGGAAGGTATTTTTCCTATAAGACAAATGAAATCCTGTAGTATTATTTTGAAGTCAAAAAAATTAATTACAGTATCTTTGCAGAAAAAAACAACACTAGTACCAGACAGAATCACAAACTACAGTTCTGAAAAAAAAATGTTTAAAGTTAGAGTTGGACCTTACCCCAGTAGGAGCCGACCCTATAACAAGACACCAAGGAGTTTCGAAAAGTATGATGCTCTTCCTTTTCTGGGACATTATGTCCAGCTTTGACACGATATCCATTTTGAAACAATTCTCCAAGAGACTTTTTACGTCTTCTAGTACTTTTATAAGTCTCTGCACGTGTGCCCCCAGAAGGGTTGTGGTAGACTAAAATCTTGCTGGGAATCATGATTAGGTATCTTCAACTTCAGAAACACTGAGCGTATAAAGTATTATGGTCCAGTCTTCAGTCAGAGCATGCACTAATAGCAAATAGAGTCAAATATTTCCCCGTCTTTTTTTTTTTTTTTTTTTTTTTTTTTTTCTAATTCAGTATCAATGTGGAGAGATCGTTGAGAGTTCTTTCTTTAACAAAACTGCTCTTTTGAAGCAGATTTATTTTACTGGACAGGGGATAATGCAAAATTTACTTTTATATATTTCCAAAAAGATAACTCTATATAATCTAATCCCTTTTTGTTACCACAAAACAAACATAATTAATTCAAATACAAAACGCAGCCCCCCAAAAACACTAAGAGTACCATCAAGTGAATAGACAAAACACAAATCACAGAAGCAGGCAGGCAGGCAGGGCAGATGCTGCTCTGATCCCTGATGTACCAGAGCTTAAAAGCCATCTTCTATCCGGATATTAGCACATAAGCTTCTTTCAGATACACCAAAGATCCACATCTGCCAACCCAAAACCCACAGAAGTGATGCCCTTCACTTGGACTGAACAGGTACTCTTGTAAGGAACATAGTCGATTTAGGTCATATACATAAAGGCCATTTTTACTACATTTTTTTTTCTTTGACATTTTTACATCATCTGTCTGCTAGTTAAAGCTGGTATGCAGAAGCCAGAGGTCACATAATCAGCCAACTCTTACATGATTTATCCCAGATGAAACCAAAAAAACCACAACAACCCTTCATCTAATCCCAGTTAATGACAACTCTACAGTACCAAAGAACAACAAAAATCTTTAGCCATAAACCACAAGTGTAAAGAAGAGAGTGAATTTGTTCTCTCGGCAGACTTGCTCTGCAAATATTGACAAAAACAGATTTTTTTTTAGTCACTCAATTAGCAAAAAAGAAACAAACAACCCTTCAAAATATAAGTAAGGTGAGATATTATCTCCCATGACGTACAACATCCTTTCTTAATCAACTTTCCTGCTTTGGGCATAACACACAAGCTCCATCTACCTTCTTTTCCAGGAACATGGTTATCATTCCTATTTTTTGTTCCTAGAAGAGCCACAAACACACATATGCTAAAAATATATCAATACCTGGAGTACAATGCAATGTAGGCATAAAAGCAGATAGCACCAGGCATTTACAGGAAATGTAGAGCATCTCCAGTCTTAGAATCTCAAAGCATTTTTGAAATGTTATTGAAGTATAAGAATGTCAATTTTAGAAATGTCACACAAACTTCAAGTTTCAGTAATATGAGGTGAGTGAATCAGAGGCAAATCACTTCAGTGACTCTTCTACATTGTAACCTTTAGACTACGTTCTTACAAACAGCCTGGTCATGTTCCCACTGGTGACAATAGCAAAATTTCATTCAGTCTAGTGGGAAGAGTGTTTGACCCTATACATAAGCATAAAGACATATACATAAAATATCTGCAGGCATTGAATTATTCCTCTCAAACAGAAAAGATTTTACAGAGATAGTACTTAACTGTGTTATTAATCACATCTTGTACTATTCAAACTGAAAGAACATCCCGTTTACTTTTTTACCATGTAAGAAATAGTATTTCCTTCATTCTTGTATTTCACCTTGCATACTATTATAATCTTGTTACTGTCCGATTTTAAACTTATCATTCTTATCTACTTATAACATATCTACTTATTTAGTAGAGAAAATGTTTGAGTATAGAATCCGGTTGCTTTCCAAGCCTTGAACATTTCTAAAATAGGTCAGTACCTCAGAAATAAATAGAAATAGCAAGCTTTTTCATTTACGTAACTTATAATTTGGTCTTAGCGATCTGACATTATTCCTTTAACTCTCCCAGCTCCCTGGCACAGAGAATGACAGTCAGATTTTTATTGATTTTCACCCATTTTGATTCAATGCACTTGCTGCTCTTGCAAACAGCAAAATCAAAAAACATTAACTGAATGACAAAAATTGCAAATAAGTCTAAACTAAATCCAAACCGCAAGTTAAAAATGTGAATATGATTTTCATCAGAAGCAAGATGATGACATATCATGCTGAGCAGCAGTATCCAGCCATAGACAGAATCCCACAAAGATGTTTGTTTTACTTTCATCCCTCCCTAAGCAGAGATTTCTGGTTTTCAGTGGGATAGTTTTGGCATTTTGCACCTCAATCTGATTATGTAAAACAGCTCACTGTTTTCAGTGGGAGTAGTTACATTCTTGACCATCTATACTATCTCTCCTAAACAGCATATAATGAAGCCAACATCTGCAAGGTCAATCTCAACAACAAATTTAAAATGCTTTAATTAAGCAGTGCTTGGAGGAACATAATTATTTATCTCACAGGATCATTATCTAGTCAAATAGTGAATTAAATTATGAGTATCTTAGTATGTATCTGATCAAACTTTTCTTTTTTTTCTTTTCCTTTCTTTCTTTTTCTTCTTCTTCCTTTTTTTTTCTTTTTTTCTTTTTTTCTTTTCTTTTTTTTTTTTTAAAGGAGTGTTGTATGTGTCTGTGATGGGAATTCAGTAGGTGAGGTGGTGAGGTGGCCCTGATCTCTCCTGATTCAGCACTCAACAATTCACTCACTGGAGTTCGATTCTGTACAGATCAGACAGAAGATGCCTGCATTACAGTTTAACCTATTGTCCACTGGCATTTCAGCAATACAGAGAAGCAAACTAATCTAGAGGACTGAATGTAAGAATTTTCTGAATTTCAACCTCAGTGGTTAAATTCATCACAGAGTAACAGTACAACTGTTACTTAGAGCTCATCTTTGCATCAAAATAGCACAGCATTAGGACAAAAGCAGGTCTTTTCAGTTATGTTCAACCACTTAAGAATCATAAACCTATTTGATTCCAAGTTCTAAAAAAAAAAAATTAGGCTAACAGCTACTTCTCAAATGTCATGAGGTGTGTACCTTAGGCTGAACACAACATAAAGCATCACATGCAGGGAGATGAAATAATGCCACATTTTTTGTTGCTTGTATTTTTAAAAATCTTCAAAGAAAATAAAGACACGTAAAACTAAGATCCCAATGAACATGCCAACTCTTTATAAAATTCTGCAGACCCCAACATGCTGAAAATCAGTGGAACATTTATTGGATAGCAATTTAAATAAAGTAAATGAGACAATGCATGGCAAGATCACAGACTACAGACAGGAACTCAAACTTTAGCATTTCAGAGGAACACCACACATGAGAATATCTGCTTCATGCCTAGCCTGCATGCAATACCTCAGAAAGTCATTCACTGTATTTCCTCAGTGACGGAAGGTAGATCATAGGTATGCAGTAAGCTTTTACTTCAAGAATATTAATTGGAAGCAACACAAGGAGACTGTTAGGTTAGAACCAGTTTTCAGCAACTAGGTCACCACTTTTAAGAACCGAAATCTATCTTATAAAGACAGCATAATTTAAGATGGGCAGTAGACACTCTAGTCCATCCAGGTACCATCAGCACTGAGCTGTGCTTAGGATTGCAGAACAACACATAAAATACTAGGCAATACCATAGTGCAAAGTTACTGGAGACAGCATAGTACAACATAGTGCTGTGGAGAGATATGTACCTTTGCCTGGGTTCCAAAATCAAAATAGCCATGCTAAAATAGTACACTCTCCAGGCTAACATCAGCTTAGAGGGGCCACCATGCTAATGGGGCTATACTGCTTTAAAACCTGCGAGCTCATCTGGAACAATCTGGGGCTTTTTATCTAGATCCATATTGTGCCATTTAGTTATGCTCAGTGATTCAATATATACGGCTTCACTTTGAGTCAGATATTGTCAGATATATAAAATTTACCTTTATTGTTTCTGTACAATTTTAGAGGTTATTAGGTTATTTTTTCATATTAGATGAAAAATGAGATTCCAGAAATCTGTTCTTTGTAGGCTAAACTATTTTTTTCTTCAGCTGTGAAGAAAACTACCTTTCAGACATCCTATAATCTAGCTGATACCAGCATGTAAGTGAAAGTCTGGAGTTAGATTAAGCAGATAAAGACGATGCCATTGTGAAAATGGCACTGCTTCCAGTGTTTCTTCACTATTTCCTACAACTGTGGAGGACACAGTTGAAAAAGTCTCCAGGACTGAGGTAAACTCCTAAATCTTTTGTGCTGCCAGAAACACCAGAGATGTGTGCAACCTGCTCCGAAGCATTTCCTCCAAACTACTCAACATTCATCCTACCATATCAGCCATGTTCTAAAGAGCTCTAGGATGACTTGGTACAATCTATTGGACCTCGAAGGAATTTAAGGCTATTTCAGAGATGATAAAAGTGAAGCTCTCTATATTTTCAACAGAAGCATATCCTCAGAGTGTATCACTCCATGACCCTCCCTGAACTTGCCATAATTTGTTTCCACTTTTGGAAGCACTGCACCCATTAAATGGCAATTTCCTTTCAAAGTCCATCTAAAAACTATCAATCTCAAATATTCAGGAGAATAAAGTAAGACCTCCTCAGCAGCTGAACTCTGCCTTAGCTTTAGCTGTTAGGAACTAGGCAGTTATATCATCCTGCAAGAGACCAAGGGAAGAACAGCTCTTTGGCAATGATATCCAATGTGTTGGGTTAAAAAGGACATCAAATTATTGTCCCATAAAGCATAGGTTACCCTAAAGAAATAATCCTAAAAGTTTTCGTTGACCCTCTTTCAAAAAGCATAAAAGCATTACTTATAGGAAAATAAGATGACACAAACCAAACTTACTGTGCTTGTGTATGTAAAAGCTATTCCACTTGGCCAACTACTTTTTTCACACAGTTTTGTAGCATTCTCCATGTGTCAACAGAATAATTTTGTATCCATTCTGCCAAGCACTTAATCCTCAGTAATTGCACTAGATGATTAAGAAGGTAAAACTGTAATTCAAACGAGTTCCTGAAGAAATGCATGTAGTTATATTATTTATTTATTATCTCTCAGTCTCAGACAAAATCTTAGAATATTAAATCACTTTCAGAAAGGTTAGCACTAACAATAACAAAAACAGAGTCACTGCATCTGTAAACAATGTTTGGTTCTTTATCCCTAATTACATGGTTTTAGCTTATACCATTTAAGGCAATGACTATGTCACACTCAAGAGTGAATGAACAGTAGATCTTTACAGAAAATCAGAGAAGCCTGCTTTATCTGGCAGTCAGTCAACTTTGTAAAGGAAGTATTACCTCACCAGACTGATAGTGGTACCATTTTTAATGAAAAGTTGAAAACATGAAGAGAAGAAAAAAACAATATTCATGCTTACCTTGGGAAAAAAGACAAAATGAAGAAACAGAATATATTGATCTCAAATTTTTCTATTTAACATTGTGCCATCCTTTCTAGACTCTGAAGACCATATTCAAAGAGGACACAAAAAATGTTCTTTTCACATTCTTTGGTTTTGGAGAATAAACTAATTGGACAGTTTACCAATGATGATCAAGATGGCCCTTTAAATCAGATGTAATCTTGGTAAGCTAACCTTGCAGAGAGGTGGCATTGAAGGTGGGGATTTGGAATTTGTTTTTTTAAAGTGCCCATTACAACAGAGCATAAAGTAGTTTAACTTAATGAGGAAATGACAAGTCAGCATCCTGTATAATTTCTCCTGGCATTCACCAGGAACAAATCGCCCTAAATCAGGAATATACTGTTCTGAGAGGCTATAACCGTGGGGCAGGACAGAACGCTTAGAACAAGGGCAAAGGAAGGACAAAGGCCAGATCTAAACCCTGACTCATGCTGCAGGACGTTGTTTTAAAAATCAGATGTCTTTGTTCCTATGAGTTACAAGGCACAGACTGGAACTGTCAAAAAAGCAATGAGCATACTATGAAATAAGACGTAAAAAGGATTCGCGTGTTTCTGTTCTAATCACCTTGCATGATATTCTGCGTTTTGGCCACGAAATCTTCTTTAGTCTTTAAACTACACAAATAGGAAATGTTTAATTATGAAAAAAAATTACAAAAACAATACACTTACAACACAGTATAAGCAATTATGCTAGACACAAAAAAGCCTTCCAGTTTTCTGACTAGATGTATACTTCATATAACATTTATCTCTGTCAAAGAGAAGTGATACCCTTTTAATCACCACAGAGAATGATCCCTTGTGCATCGTATAAATTTTTACTGTAACAACAAACAGAGTAATTCATACCAAGTGTTAGATTAAGGATGTAGGTGTGAAATTCCAAGGAAAGCAAAGATCATGTTTTTTTTTTTTTTTTTTTTTTTTTTTCCTTCACTTTTTTAGGATATAGCTGTCACACAGATCCATATACCATTCACCAGTATCCCTTACTTCACCCCATGCTAGTATTAAAAAAAGGGTCTTAATCTATTCAGTGTTATATCCTGATTAAATACAAAGTCTGAGGACTGGAGGTTTTAATTCAGCATTGAAGCTGAATGAAGAATAAGCCCAGGAAAGGGAGCAGCATTTAAGGCTCCTCTCTTCAAACTCATTTCAGATGGAAAACATCTGTAATCTGCCTGTTGATATGCCAGTTCTCAGGGAGTTTCTCGTGCACATAAAGACTTGCAGCAATAGACCAGATGACTAACTCAATATAAATTACCAAACAACTAATAATAGATAGTGAAATTTCCATATATTATCAGACTAGATTAGAATTCATTTCTAGAAAAAAGTCCAATTCCAACGTTTTCCTAGAAGAAACCCTTCTCCTAAATCTGAATGCATCATTTGCTATTTTCTGCTGATTGCAACATATTTCTCATATTGCAAGTCATCCATCTTCCATGCACTTGTGTACCATCTTCTACAGATGGATTTCCAAGAGCAGAAGTGAGCATAAGACAATCCAGAAGGACCTAGTTTGTTTCTTTTTTTTTTAACCATTATAAACCCCACTCTTTTCTAAATCCCTATTGCCCCAACCACACATCTAGCCACTACTAAACACACAATTAAGTATACTTCAAAATAAGTATCTCATATAATTTTGCTTTAATTATATATAAACAATATACATATACAAAATTTTAAAAAATATTTAAACAAAATGTATGTTCCATACAAAATTTAACTTAAAAGTAGTGAATTAATATATGATTTCTTAGGTATTTATTTTAATTATTACATAATCAATCATTTACATATGTAAATAAAAAGTGAACTTTTAATATGATAACTATCACCTACAGCAGCCTTTATGTAATAGAGTCCTGGTAAGAATACCCATAGGACTTAGAATGTCAATAGCAGCAATGGAAGTTGGAAGCTGAATGAGAAAGGGTTGCAAAGGTTCAGTTCAGGAAGAAGAATAAATATGAAGGTTGTGAAAAAGGCAGAAAGAAAATCCACTTGAATGGTATTAATATTTTATATATTAATACTATTGTGATTACTTCCCCTAGTGGCATAAAGCTGAAGAGGCATTATATCCTCAGAACTTCACTGACTCACTTGACTTATTTCAGAGAACAGGATATTATATAAAAGCATTCCGCCTCAGAATTAAAATAGAAGTTAGCAAACTGATACAATTTGAAAATAAAATTCACTCTGATAACACACAGTGTAAATGTACTCTGGCACTTAAATTATAGGTAGCTTCTAGTGATAAAGCCCTTTCTGCTAGGTTATGGGGATATGCACGCCAAGTCTAGCATCACTTGAAATTATTCTACTTCTAGAATACATATGATGATAATACATGAAATTATTGCACGTGACATGGAACATATCATACCCAAGGGGCTCAACTGAGGATAGAGGAGACTGTCAGCGGCCACTAGATGCAAAGTGATTAGAAAGGAACTGGTGTATCTCTGCAGTACAGTATGAGCACATAAATAGTAGGAATTCACATGTGCAGTTACGAAGGAAAATGTTCTGTGCAATAAGGAGCTGTTTGAAGAAAAACACAAGGAGCAGTAGAGAAGACAACAAAAACTGATCATTTGTTTATACTGAGCAGTAGAGTAACCGGAGGAATAATGAATAAATAACCATTGGAGAGATTTGAGTACATCAATAGAGTAAGTACTTTGCTCTCAGTGACATTTGTTTATGAGAGACCACAATATTTTCCGTTTTACTATGCAGATTATCATCTTCAGATATTGTAACTTGAATGCAAAAACTCTTGCAGAGAAACCTGACACTTTAAATAGTAGATTGCCAATTAATTTCAGCTAAGCCTCCATACAGTGATACTAAGATATTGTTTTTAATAGAACCAGCACTCCTTATATGAGAATGCTAAAGAAAATGCTGTGTACTAGAGCTGTCTCTACACAGCACACTTTCATCTGCTTTACTCTGCAGAAGCTAATTTGCAAAGAAAACAAAACAATTTCCCTGCATAAATGACCTGTAAACAAACAGGAAAAGTAGATTTAGAAAATAATCAGAATATTTCACACAAAAATCAGAATATTTCACACAAAAATATTACTTATTTAGAAAAAGGCATTTTTGTAAGTTAAAATGCTTTTGTAAAAAATTAATAGGAGCATTATTCTAATTTTCATCTTTATCTGTCATCTGTTGTATTTGGACTAGCATCAAAGAGCTGCTAAGTCAAATAGGCTGCCTATCCAATATTTCTGCTTCTGACCTGAAGTAGCAGGAAGGAAGGTTTTATAAGAAATTATATTTTTGGCAGAATGCCTGTGCAATTTTGAAGACAAGATGAGCTTAGATAATTGGAACATAAAAACCACCAAGAAAATCCAAATTCTGTGGCTTTGTATCCCTTTATAGCTATCAAATCACAGAAGTAATATGGGTAGATAGATTTACAGAGCAAAATGTTTCATAACTAATGTAAGCCTGTGTGTACTGTTATGGTATTACTATGGTACACCTACAAATGCCCTGTGATGATTTGTTCAAAAAGAATTAAAAACTAAGTGAAAAGAAGGCATTCCAAATCTTAATTGCAGCTAATTTAACAGTGTTCCATTTTAAAAAATTTTCCTGAACAGAAGAACCTGGGAAAAGCAGCAGAAAGATTCAAAACCACTTAGATCTAAAGAACAATCAAATACTGCCTGCTAAGCATCATTAGCTTTATTAGTAGAGACTTCCTGGCAGGTTGTCCGGTACAGCACTGCAGTATAAGTTGTTATGGTGAAGTCAATAACTTCAGAGACATCTTTGTGATGCAGAGAAATGCTCTTCCATTTATGGAACAGATACACGTATTTCCTCTGCTATGTTTTTATTTTATTATTTAAAATTTGAGATAGCATGCAACTAAATACTGCTACAGGTGACACCAAGGTTAATGAATGCCAAATGTCTGGGGGCCAGTAGTGAATCAGGAATAAGCCCTGCATAATGTGAGTGTGCACCTTTCAAATATAGAAGTACCAGAGATCCTTCGGGGTTCAAAAATTGGTGTGAAACAGGTGGCAAATCATGAAAGATAAAGCAATACTTTTTTTCTTGACTTAGTTCAAAAGAGTATGAAACTCTAGCAGATGGTAAAAATATCCTACACAAGCTCAGAAAAAGCCTTAGATAAAGTAGCTAGAACAACACGTTTCTGCATATGTCAAATTTTCCTTCTCCACATCTCATGTGACACTATGTATAGCATCACTGAGTTTTGAAATTACAAAATAGTGTATCAAGCAACAGACAGAGGAAGAAGGAAGCACTGTGGCAAGTTGCTATGCATCTGCACTTACAAGAGCAGTGAGAATCTTCACTCAGTACTCTCTTGGCTTTCCCTTGATCCATATACACACCACCACTAATCAATTCAAAATAAGGTCTCTTTCTGAACTGGTCCCAATATGGTCAGTCCTTGGTTCAGAAAGAAGCACCTCTTTGCAGTACTAGTTGTATGGGAAAATGCAGAAGAAAATTAAATGCAGACTGAAAATCAAATGCAGCGTAACTGTGCTTGAAATGCCTGTAATTCCATCAAAATATTTCTGAGGGCATCATAAACCACGTGAGAAAGGTAATGATTTATGATTTGTCAAAACTTCCCTTTAACATTTACAATTTACTATCTAGTGTAGAGAGTCTTATTTTTTCCTTCCTTATTAACTTCCAGCTAACTTAGGGTAATAACTTTTACTGAAATCTGCATTGTGCCCCAATTCTGGAGTTTTGATAGACAAAAAGGAAAAGATTTGAACATGGAGATCTACAATCAGGTGTTGGAACTTCACTTACGTGAAACTACAATTTTAAATAAAAATTTTGACAAGAGAACAACAAAAAGGAGTCATGTTTTCATGTTAAGATGTTGCAAAACAGTGCATATCAATTGTCTGGATTGTAGAAAACAAAGTATGTGAAAAATTCTAACCTTGTCACAAAAGCATTTCTATTGATAACCTTCTGAAGCCAGCATTATGCTTGTTCCTAGAAATAAAATTACTTTTCTGTTTGAGAAACTATGTCTGTATAAAGAATTGGTCAAGTTAGAACAGATTTATACATCAAAATATGCTGAAGAATAATTAAACAGTCATAATGAAGATCTGTGAAGAAGCTCTTTCCAAGTACTAGCACCTAAAGTCTTCAAAAATACACTTCAAAGTATGTGTGGGAAAGTAAAATTACTTTTCCACACTCAGGACAAGTAATACCTTAACTAGAAGTAGAGGCTTCCTCCATTGTCCTTCCTCTGTGATGAATAAATTCTCCTGACAACTGAACCACTTTTTTCTCAGTGAATCAAGACTGATAACATTGAAAACATTTGTAGTTTTCAGGCGTATTAAGAACACTAGTGAAACAATTTTCAATCTTTATTTTTTCATTAACAATTCAATAAGATTACTTGCAGTGTATAAGTAGTCACCCTAGTAATTCTACAATGTTTCAACTCGGTGACTAAAAACACACACACACACACAAAAATAAATAAATAAAATAAAAAAAATTAAAAAAAGCAGAATCAAATCTGTTCTCCCAGAATATATACCCAAGCAAAACTGAAGACTATTTTATAGATAACCATTCTTTACAGACTTAATAGAACAACCAGCTCTGTGTATCACTCTTTATGGATAACAAAGAAAATAGTACACAGATAAAACAATCAACCAGTCTGTACTCAGAAGCATGACTTTTGGATCAGATCCATTTCCAGCTGAAAGGCTCTGAGTGGGACTTTTAACAGAGCTGACTAGCTCAAGAACAACTGCAGATTTTAGAATGGCTTCTGAATAAATGAGAACTTTTTCTATAGTGAAGCTGGATAAAGAAATAAAAGGCTATAAGTAGTCTATACTGGATAGAAAAATTACCTAGTTCAGTAGTGACTGCAGCCCTGTTATTCATAAGTGCATTTTGAGGAGAAAAATGTATATATGCTGCTGCATATATGATTCTTTCACCCCAGTCCAGTGAAACATTAGAACTTGTAAAATTTTAATTTTTTGATATTTAATGCCACAAAAATCATTGCCAAACCAATGGGTAACTTCATTAGAAAAGTTCAAAAATCCTTTGAAAGGAGGGATTCTCTGCACTTATGTACCCTGTGGAGCATGAAGGGAATAAGGATTTCATTAGACATTGAAAGCTGGATAAACTACGTTGCAAGGAACAGCAGTGACCGCACTAGGCAAGAAAGAATAACAAATAGCAAGTAAGAGAACAGAAGGAAACATTTTTGAATCCTATCTGTGTTAAGAGCTATCTGAAGCAAAGAGTACTCAAAAGACTGTTATTCCCTGTATACTGTTTCAGTAAGTAATATTCGTGGCCAAAGTGAGCTCTGTGAGAAGACCAAGGGACAGAGAACAAGTCTCTCTCTCTGAGAAATTGCCAGTAACAAGGAAGGAGAAAAGCAGAGGAAAGAGGTAGGACATGTTGTGGTTTGATAGGTCCAGCAAAGAAAGGAAGAAGCTACAAAGAAACATACCTTAAACACAGAACATTCCAAAAAGTAATGAACTTATCCTCATAAAATAAGGGCAACATCTGCTGAGTAGACCATGCAAATGTTTTGACAGATTTTTTATATAATGCTTTAGTCCTAATAACAATATCGTGCTTTTTGAAAGCTCCTGTCTCACTGATTAAATTCACATGGTTAGGAGAAAGACATACTGATGGTGAACTGAACATCTGCCTCTTGGAAAAATTAACATGAATCAATCGGAAATCTCAGGGAAAGTGGGGCTTAATAACTTGAGAGATCTGTTCTTCAGATGACCTCGTAAGTATGAGGGGTACTGTAGGACCTAACACTGGTTACAGATGGGAAATCTCTCTAGTACAGACACGGAGAGGACTGCAAGGCACCAACCTGTCAGAAAGAATCAGAACCAGGATGAAAAGGAAGTACAGAACCCATTCAAAAAATAAATAAAGAAAAGGAAAGAAAGAAAGAAAGAAAGAGAAAAAGAAGAAAGAAAGAAAGAAAAAAAAAGAAAAAGAAAAAGAGAGAGAGTCTCTTGTGAGTCCTAGTACATTACCAGCAGTGCTCACATGAGCATGGTAATTTGTTTGAGGAGAGTGACTGAAGAAAATTGTTATGTTTGGAAGACAGTGTCCATAAAAAGCTGAATGAACTATTAAAAGATAACTGAAAGGATATAATGATCTGGTTTTTACAAGCATCCAGGCTCAGTTGAAATACTCAAGTTCAGGGCTTTCTGATATTCAGTAAGAATAACCACAAGATGAACTTCAGAGACTCCTCTGGAATACCTAAATACTAATCTTTCTAGCAAGATCTCAATTCCCTTTATATTCCTTTCAGTTTCACTGGGATTTGCTTTATGACTAATTCATTCTTACAAAAAGGTCAAGAGAGATGTAGTTAGTTGTATTTTTTTTGATTACTTAAACTGTATGATACATCTTTTCTTAATTCTGCATAAATCAAGTCTCACGCACCAGAGCACACTAGCCAATCAGTATTGCGTTAATGAGAGATGCATGAACATCTCATAGGGTTTACACCAGGGCTTAGAAGGCAGAAGTGACTCTTTAGATTGTGTTGCAGAAGTTAGAGACTTAGAAATACGTAAAGAATCAAAGCTCAAAAGTAGTCACTAGAGATCATAAAACTTATGCCAAAATTACCAGAGTATAAGCTCTCATCTTCTAGGTAGACGTAAAGACTTCTGATTTGGAGTTTAAACAGATATTGATTATATTACTGTTAATAAAGTGCAAACACTAAGCACTGAAAATACAAAGATGTTGAAAAGTACTTGAATAAATCACACTCCAGAACAACATTACTCAGATTCAAGATATTAAGAAAACAGCTACCAGGAAACCAGTAGAAGACGATGTCAGAGAAAATAAATCTGCTGGGTAACTCATTTCCATCAGACACAAAAGAATGAAGCAGCATTCATCAGGGCCAGGAGTGTGTAATATATAACCGTTAGACAGGAACGGCATCATAATCTAGATGTTTCCAACAGACAGTAAGAAAACCGTGTAAGACCTTCTGAGATCAAATGGTCAAATGAGAAGAGTAAAGAATATGCAATGATATATTTTTGGACATTTTAAACAGCACTTTAAATGTCGCTCATGCAAAGGAATAAAGAAATCCAGAAGAAAGTATAAGTGAATCCCAGAGTGCTTAAGCAGTGTGAGAGACAGGGTTTTGTTCTTGTGGAACACAACACACATTGCACAATTTTATAGCCTTCATTTCAACAGAAGGGTCTTAATCTCAGTTTGAAAGGCGACTAAAACCATCAGAGGACCCCAAGAGTTGTTAGAAAGTAATAAAACTGATAATAAAGCAAAGGATGAAAAGAAAAACATGACAGTGCCTTTCACAGCAAATCTAGATGCTGAGATGTTCAAATCTAATCTATTTTGATTAGACAAGCAGAGACATGAAGAGAAGAAAATTACATAATATCTCAAACAAAAATGCAAGGCATTTAGGTAATAAATAAGAGGAAAGGTAATGACTTATGTTTCAGCATAGATTCAATATTTTTGATAATATTTTACTTTCACTATCCTAGCAGGAGTATGACTTAACAAAATATGAATGAGGCAGTAAAAATCAATTATTATTAACTACTTAGAATTTTGTAGAGATGGAGTATCGGTCTACAGAAAAATGTCATTTTATGTCCCTGAATCATTAAATTTGACAGACAATGATCATTAATGTTTATGGATCAGTATCCAAAAGAAAAGTAATGAGATAGAACACTAGCCAATAGACCATTAGGGCAGATAATTCAATGTCTACCTCCTCAAGCACTTCTCTATAATGTACAGGGAAAAAAAGAAGATTGTGTTACACCATGGAAGTGTCGATCTGAAAGATAGATGCTGAAGAGTGGTAAGATACCTTCAGAAGTTCTAAACATTATAACCACAACAACATACTAAGAGTACATCATTCAAGAGAGGGGCTGCATCTATGACTTCATCTTGGCATACAAGGAAAAACTAATTACTGAATTCCAATTTAGGCTTCCTAAAAGAAAATATTGATTGCATATGCTGTGCATGAATGTAACAGAAGTCCAAAAAAGGTAAATATATTTTTTATTTTAAAAGGTCAATTGTCAAAAAAATGTTCATGAACTATATTAGCCAATAGCATTAAGGACTTCACTGCATATTGCAAATAAAAGACATTTTATCTGTATTATTCTGTCTCTAGGGGTATGCAGACATTTTACTAATACAGCAGAAAAGGCAGAAGTATTCCATACTTGTTTTATTTTATAGCTGAGAAAAGCAAAGTGGTGCAGCTATATCACATAATGATGGTATGTTTGCCTTCCTAAAGTGACTAGAGAGAATGTTAAACATATCTGTTTAAGCCAAATATTTCTATGTCATCATGTCTGGATAACTCACATTCAGCAGTTTTTAAAATTATTTAAAGAGCTCTGAGGACTACTAAACACTGATTTTCAATGAGTCTGGCAAATACAGTCTAGAGAAGTGCCAGCAATCAATAAGAAAGTTAATGTTAATTCAGGATGTTTAAAAATTAACTATCAGTCTGGTATCAATCCCAGACAAAACAAGGAATTCTATTACTAAGTAATTAAGAGGTTAAAGATAATGAAAAAGTATGCATTTTAGAAAAACTGAACCTATCTCACTAGCTTTTCCGTTACATTTGTTTGAGGAATAAAGCTAAAAATAATGATGCAATTTACTTAAACGTCTATGAGAAATTTGACACAGTGCTGCACAAAATTTTCAGAAAATGTATCATGGATATAACACTACTGTAACTCACATTATAACACTCATTAAATGGACTAAAACTCATTGAGTCTTGAAACAGATCAGGCATGTTTTCCATGGGGAGTCTTGTCAGAATGAGTTCCTGACCCCA
This sequence comes from Rhea pennata, assembly GCF_028389875.1. Classification (NCBI taxonomy): domain Eukaryota; kingdom Metazoa; phylum Chordata; class Aves; order Rheiformes; family Rheidae; genus Rhea; species Rhea pennata. Next base: position 25,949,551 of record NC_084669.1, read on the forward strand.
CATTGTCTAATACTTCTGTTAATAATCTGGGGGAAAATATCTATGCTAATAGAGTTAACAGATGGTAACTAAAGCATGTAATGCTTAAAAATGAAGAGGACAGGCTAGTGACAAAAAGGATTTGGGATCATGTCGAAAGAAGCGTGGCAGTAATCTATATGCAATGGGTATATATATTTATGGGTATTTCATATCATCTACGTTTAAGGGTAATTCAAGACTGGATTTTTTTTAACAGTAAAAATGCATTCTTGTTCAAATAAGTCGTAACTCTCAGAAGGAGACAGGAAGAGGAGATATGCAAGAGGCTGAAGTAGTCCATTGCTCCGACCATACAAACTAGGAATCACGGTCAGCTTTTAATTACAGCAATAAAACTGGTATTACCTCTAATATTAACTTGCTCCTCAACATTCAGATAGTGTGATTGCCTTGGGGCCTAGCCTGCCACCCATCCACCCAAGAAAAGACAAATTTAGGATATGATCCCCTCCTACCTACACCATGTCTAGTCAAAGTGGACTAGAAATCGGAATAAATTCAGGGTCAATTCTCTATGCACTGCGAGTACCATTTAGTGATAGACTGTGAATAGAAGACAACTTAAATTATCCAATTTACTTTGTACTGGAAGCGGTGGAGAAGCAATCACAGCTTTTACCAATGTCAGCTAGAAGATAAGAACTAATAACACTTGAGAACAATACTGTCTATTTCTCCTCTCCTCCAGTATCTTTTGGCTAACTTACCTGATGCTTAATCAATGGATCAAAGAGAGGGAGAAGCATTTTTTCCCATTTGCATGTAACAACGTTCATCAGAATCCATCATGGATATTACTGTAAGTGTATATTTCCAATAGTATTGTACCAACAAAAAAACCTATTGTAAAATATCATTCTTACTGATAACCTGTCAGAGCTCTAAGAAACCTAGACTGATTAAGGTATCTAAAAGAAAGCAAAATTCTTGTTTTCTACATAACACAAACATGATGCAGTCCTTTCAATGAGTTATTGTTGCCAAATGACAACGCGAAGAGCATTCAGACTGATTTTCATTGAAAATTCTCATACTTGTTTGAAGATATTTGAAGTATATGAACAACTGATATAATACAGGCGAGTTCACATGCATATATGCAAAAAATACAATTTTCTTATAACACTTAGCAGAATTTACCATCCATTACATATGAAATAATTTATACCGCAAATAAAATAACATGGTATGCTTTGAAGTTGTACAAAATACACTACCTTTGTAAAAAAATTGCCCTGAAAAGATATTATTGTATAATTTGGATGTATATTCAAAGCTTTTGCCAATAGATGGCAGAAATGCACAATACTAAACCAACAAAAACACAAAATGATTTCAAATTTATGATGCTAAGAAAGGGTTTTGACACCTGTAGATGTATCAACAGACAGGAAATGATATTAAGGTTTTGGAATGTGTAATTCCTCTATCTCACTGATAACACTACAATTTAAATTTCAGAGCACTTCTTTATACCACTAAAATTAAGGTACTGCTCAAAGTTTCATTAAAGTGTACACATTTTCCAAAACGTACAAAAAGTTCTGAGAATTCAAATATGGTTTCAAGCAGAATTGTTTCGTGGTGCTTATATATGTCAAAAAGTCTACAGGGTTTTGAAATAAATGTGGTTTTCCGTGTCTGTTTTCCCTATACAAATTTGTAACTAACAGCAGTTACTTCATCTTGAAATACACTTGTTGGATGGCGCATTTGCACTATCAGTTTAAGCCTCCTGAATCAGTCACACTGTTTTTCCTCTAACCTCGTCTATCTCTTTCCATTAACTACAGTGGCAAACTAGTTTCATCCTCTGCATCACAAAACTAGCTGCCTACAAGACACACTGCAAGCACTTTTCACAGACCAGAAAGAGATACCGCTAAAGAGTCAGATACAAAAGGACCTGAGATGTCTGGAATGGAGCTTAGACAGAATTTCAGCAAGGAGTGGAAAGACAGATTCCCTCTCTTACTTAGGTACACTAACCACCATACAAAGAGAATCCTTCCCTGTGCTGTGCATGTGTCAGTGTTCGTATTCTTTGCCTTCTCCTTCCCGCTGTAAATCTTGAATTATTTTCTGAAAAATAGTATGGTGTCAACAGTAGCTGCTTAGACTAAAGGGAATGTCAGGGCAGAAGGGTGATGGTAAAACCTTCCTGACAGTACAGTGTTTTACTATTCAGTTTCTAGCACTTGAGATTTTGAACAGCAGGACAGACCAAGCACAGAAAGAATATGGTCAGGAAAAGGAAACTGTTGGTTTAATAGATGTTTTCCATCTTTGACTACTGTGATTTAATGATAAATGAGAGAATATCAAATCAATATAATTTTTATGTTCACTTAAATAACTGTAGTCTTAAGGCTGATTGTTCCTAAGCCACATGTGCTTGCAAACATGAAGCCTAGATTCTATTTTACTTAATCTTCCTTTATCAATACCATCCTGTCAAGGTAATTTATTCCAAGACAGTTTGCTCATAAAAATCAGTATTTTCTTTTTCATAAGCATACAAGTGCACGAACAAAAGTTAATTCAGTTATGTAAAGTGCCTTTGCCACCACAGAAGATAAAATAACAATTTTAAATGGCATACAGAAGGTTTGTAAATTATTAGTGAACATGACTGGAAGATAGCCATGTTTTGCAGGACTCCAGCCTAGTAGACTGCAAACTATCCAAAGAAAGGAAGACTTGATAATCTAAAAGTTAGCTGTGATACTCAGACCAGGACTTCATTGTATTAAAAAACCTGGTATTAGCACAGCATCACCTCTCTCACCGCAAATTCTTTGTTTTCATGCAAAAAATACATTTGCAGTCTACCTTCACTTTGACTGTAAAAACAATATCCACACTCAGCATTGCACTGATATCATTTGGTTGAAATTAATGGTCAAAATTACCTGTAAAATCTTTAGAACAAGAAACTCCATCTTTTCCATTATCATTCTTCCCTTGGGAAGATTCTCTCTACTCCAAAGAAGCCTGCACTTGAAGTGGAGAATTATCCTTCTATCACTACCATCAAATTTCTTGTACAGTTCTGTGCAAGAAATATTTATGATCTTATGAAACATAGTGTTGGTTTACGTGGAAGTATCTGCACAAATGTTACTGTTGGCAAAACACTGCTGGAAAAATGTCAGGGGGATCTAGATGCAAATGAGCTTCATCAGGAAAGAGAGATGTTTGTACAGTTTTAAGGCCTAGTCACAGCATAGCAGATACTTACTTCACTGGCTGTTGAAGCAACGTATACCACTGAATTACCTCCAGATTCACTAAAGCTTTCCTCCCTTTCTGTGTTACTCCCCCATTCTTTCAGCAATATAATATGCAGATCATTCCACATGCTAGCAAATCCTTAGAACTGTATTCTGCTCATGTACTGCTTTTGTTTACAGTACACTAGCAAAAATGATATTCTGGAAATTCTCTCTAAAGATTTGATATTTTTGCAGGTTTTAAGTGCTGTTGTTCCTTCACCTGTACACTGAACAGCAAAAACTCTACCATTCATAGAATCCTTTTGATAGAAAAACATCATGTGATACATTTCACAAACTGAATTATGTTTGCATACTGGAATCTACTTGGAAGATTAAAGCAATATACTTCACGCACAATGACTGAAAATACCTCTCATATACAACACTGAGATACAAGAATATGTTTCATGATTAACTAGACTAAAAAAAGAGAGAGCGCAAAGAGGAAATCTTTATGTACTAAGAGTTACATGGTAGCTGAATGGCAGCATTTTTGAACTAAAGTAATAAATGGATGATTACTAACTGGCTTTCCACTATAGTGTGATAAGATGATATATTCAGACCACACATTCTCTCCTGTCTTAAGATTTAGTGATAATGCATTTCTTTGGTTAACCAGGAATGAGTGCTGTATTTCACATCTTTCCACATGCATTTAGCACTCTGCAGATTAAATATAATTCAGAGTTAGAACAGTTTGATTTTTTTTAAAAAAAATATATTATTTAAAGTGTGTTTTTATATTTACTTTCTTGTCAGTTAGCTAAACCAGAGCCATTCTGGCAAAATCAAGAATTCAGGCATCCACATTCTGGCATGTTTCATTCCCTCTAGTACTTAGAGGAACTCATCACAAATGACTGATATGAATCAATAGCGAAATAAACCTGAAAGACCCTTTTCACATTACATTCTAGACAGCTTTATTTTTATATTTAGCCTCCTATATGATCTTGAAATTTATCATTTGTAAATTTAGTCCATAACACACTCCTAAACCTTGCACAGAAGTGTTGGGATACCTCTGAGCCTGCAATATGTTAGATGATACTTGCATTGCCTAACATTAAGCATTTCATAATTACTTGTCTAGTTAGAAGTCTAACCTTCATGTGATCCCTACTTCTACAGGGGCATTTGGAGGAAGAATCAGAACTTACATGTTCTGAATTGTCCTCTGGATAAGCTGCTCTCTTTCTTTCTCTCTCTCTCAATTACATAAATCACAAGAAAAGAAAAGAAAAAAGAAAAGAAAAAAGAAAAGAAAAAAGAAAAGAAAAAAGAAAAGAAAAAAGAAAAGAAAAGAAAAGAAAAGAAAAGAAAAGAAAAGAAAAGAAAAGAAAAGAAAAGAAAAGAAAAGAAAAGAAAAGAAAAGAAAAGAAAAGAAAAGAAAAGAAAAGAAAAGAAAAGAAAAGAAAAGAAAAGAAAAGAAAAGAAAAGAAAAGAAAAGAAAAGAAAAGAAAAGAAAAGAAAAGAAAAGAAAAGAAAAGAAAAAAGAGAAAAATTAGGCACCTAAGTACACGTAAGTGATATTGTCCAAATATCCTCCCTTTCCCTCCTCTTCTATTTCTAGTGCTGTGCTGCTACTATATTACTTATAAATATATCCTAAATATTGGGGGCACTCAAGCAGAATAAATTTTGCCATCTCTTTAAAAGGTATAAAGGAACAGACAATCATCATTAACATATATTAGTGCATTTGCTTATAAAGTCTTTCATAACAGCATCTCAAATCAATAGTTTGCTGATCTAAGCCACAGCTATGCGAGGAACCCCAATAATCCACTGTGAATTATTTCACTAAGGATGCCTTTCTCAAAAGGTAAAAACTCTAGAAGAGTGGAAGCAGATGCAAAACTCTAGCATTGTAAACATGTCAGTCCTAAGCTGACTACATTAAAAAAAAGAAATTGTCTCAGCAGGTGATGAATTCATCAAAACAATTTGGTCAGAACACAGGTGAAGTGAGACTATAAATAAGAAACCAAGAGAAAGTTACATTGGCTTAATTAAGGGAAAGGGAAATCCTTTCAACCCTATAAATAAATGCAAGTACAGTGTTTAACTCTGCCCACAAAATGACATAAATCATGTAACAACTATCCAGCAAAAACTACTAAATGTGCAAGCTCTCTAATTATTCTTGTTGATACTGCTATTTAGATTGCTGTGTCACCATGAGTCAGTCAATGAGGTAGTCACTGTCAAAAACTGTATTCAGCTCAAATTACCGCTCTGAGTTATTTTCTTTTTCCTATTTTTCTCATTTCATACTCCTTTTCTAATGATCCTTTGATTCTAGTTTTTGCTTCACTTTCATTTCCAGTCATTTCAACCTGAAAGTTCTGGGAAATTCTTTAGTATGTCAGATTCAAGGGCAAAAAATACATCCCTCCAATCTACATAATGCAAAGAATATGAGATTGAGATGTAGCTGGTGAAATGAGCATTTTTTCCTAAGCAGGAGGGTTTTTCTGTTATTTATATACTTCTTCTCAAATTGATTTCCTGTAATTAACTAACTGTATGACTTATTCTCCTCCAAAAAGCATTACCTAGTTTTACATGCATAATGGAGAAACTGATCATGTAAGGATCTGTAGTGATCTTTTTGGTCTGTTCTATTGCCTTCTTTTTTGGCCTATAAAGGTTAATATGGTTATATATACATTAATCTCTTTTCATACAATACTAAGTCATTCATAATTTTTACATTCTTCTCTTTCTGTAAAAGGTTAAAATTATATTTCTATAAATGATCCTCTGTTTTATTCTCCTTCCATGTAAAACACTTAAGTTGGCCATGATTTTTAGTTTATAGGAACAATCAGTGGCTGTATTTTTTGGAGAAATACAACCTTATATATTTGTCAAATGGTGTGGTCACATATGTTGGCTAACGACAATGCACTGCAAATTATGTAATTTTTACACAAATTTTTCACAAATAAAAAATTCAAAATTTGGCCTTAACTTTAAGTAGACAGATATATGCAATTTGCACAAGAAACTTAAAATATCACATTGAAGACGTTCTTTTTTCAGTTGTTCTTTCTTTGCCTGCTCTGCTTTATTTTGTATTCCTTTTTATTTGCAGCATATTATTTTCTACTATCTTTCCAGCAATCTTTCCTATGCAAAGGTTACGCCCAGTAATGTCTAAGCAAATCTTCTAAATTTACTATTTCAATTCATCTAAAATTTAGGTATGCTTGTTCAAAATATGAAGAAATTTTGTTGATTCCATTACTGATAATGATTCATGGCAATATAGTTCAATGAATGAATGCTCTGGATTGTCTTCTAAGGTTGCAAAAGCTGGGACAACTACATCAAATACACTGTTTTATAAAAACATCCTCATGTTAGACACTACTTCCAAACTGGAGTTCACCACAAATTTCAGTAGGTGAATTATGTTCATCAGTGAAGAACAAAATGGACTTAGCATGTGCTTTGTCGGACATAACCCACCTGTCTGCTGAACTTTTTGCTGTCCACTGACTGCAAAAAATAAACTTTGGTAACATCCTTCTGCTTGCAGGATGCCACAAGATGAAGAAATGCTGTATCAAAATGTGCAAAATTTAAGTATTTTGATAACAGCTATTAAAAGGAAAAACTATTTTACTCACCAAGCCAACTTCTGTTTAAATATACTGACACAAACACTGGAGGAACTGTGAAGAAATCTACTACCGAGTTAACTTCAAGCCAAAACCACAGCTTGTCATTGGCTGCTATGAACTGGAAAAAAAAAGAGGGGAGGGAGGGAAGAAACTGATTATACACACATTTGTTGCAAGTAGATGCAATGTTTTCTATCTGAAAATTAAACTCCAAAGTTGGTGGAAAATTAACTGATTCTGTTAGATCAGCCCCAAAAAGACAATGGGTCTCACAAGAGATAAGTCTGTGTTTTGCATTACTTCATAACCACACTGATATTAAAATGAGAGGTCTAACTAAAGCAACAGAGCATTTATCTGATGAGTTGTAGGATCTGTAGAAAGAACTGTTTTTTGCACATTTATTGACAATTTATCAGTAATATTAAAAAAGCGCAGAGAAGTATAAAATTTTTCAAAATACATCACCTTCGCTCTAGCACACCAAACATTTTGATAATAGTCACAGCATATATTTGCTATTCACACATTTCTACATACCTGATAACTTACAAAGAATCCCAAGGTATTTTCATCTTACCTGGCTTTAATCACCAGGCTGACTCCTACAAGGCATAATTCAGAGCTAGAACATCACTTCAGTGCTCTGGATTGTACTGTGGAAGAGGTCATTTCTCTCTGCTGACTATGAAGTTAGCCTAGGGAAACCGTCTAAAACATCATTGTTTGACTGCCCACTAATATTTGTGCATTAGTAAGACAAGAGAATGCCTAAAGAGGGCCAGACAACTATTCACGTTCAAGAAACAATTAGAAAATACACCTTATATAAATATGAAATATAAACGTATGGAAAAACAGAGTTTAGGGCATCACAAAGATACCTAAATGTGCAAATTTTCTCAGGTAAGACCTAAAACTTAGACTAACATATTTAAGAATCATACTTGTATTTCTTGCATTACAGATGATGCTCACTGCCCCTCATATATAGTAGATAGAAGTATTCTCTACCTATTTAATTGCCTTAATCTACTAGCTTGTAGGATTAATTCAAAACCTTGTTTAATGTAAAATGTGCATGGGGTATACCAACTGTTGGAAAGGGTCTCTACTAATGTTAAGATGTTAAAAACATAGTTAAAACAGAAATAGACTATGTTCACAAAATGAAATGCACTTGCCTCCTAGGAGACTAAAATTTAAATAATTTGGCATTTTAATATTCTGTGTTACTCAATGTCAAAGCTCCAGCATGAAAACTAAACAAAAAATACCCAGTTTTAACAAAAAAATTAAAATTTCAACCTGTTGAATTCGGAAATAGTCAGAATATTTGGAGCTAAAAGATTTTCCAGATCACAGATCAGAATGTTCAAAATCTGCAATACATGATTAGAAAATAGCCTTTTCTAAGCAGTGCTTTATCTTTCTGTAAGGCACAACCTTTAGCCTTTCAAAAGATGAAACTGTAAGTGCTATTCAACAATGAAAACAAAGTCTGTTGACTCTAAAGACCACCCATACAAGTACTTGAACAATTATTCATTTAAATAATTAGATAATTAGTAACTAATAAAAGCACATTCCATTACAGAAGTAAACTTTACCACGCTTGAAGCTTAACATGCCATCCTAGAGCCACTAGCATTATTTTGTATTTGCCAAATCTCTTGTCAGGCCTTATTGCTTGATTGTCTGCTAATACATGGAATTTAGGCTTAGTTTTCAGCAGTTTGAAGGCCTCACTTTTGAGTTGCCATACAGTTGGATACTAGCCATAGATTTTAAAATGGATACATGTGCATTTGAACACAAATATTTCCAGAAATGAAGATATGGTAATACTGCTCTAATTTTGAGTTGCATTTCATCATTTCAGAGAGAACAGATGGAGGAGGAGGAGATTTGAAATATTTCTTCAAATATCTTAGGTTGCCAGTGAGTCCTCACAGGAAATATCTATCAGAATAAACTGAAATAGCTAAAAGTATGAGATGCTTTTTATGTAACTAACTAGAAAATTCACTATTGACCCAATTCTTGCACCCACACAAGTAACAGGCCACTTTTTCCTCAGAAACTCCTCACAAACAACTGCAGAATGGTTGAGGTTGGAAGGGACCTCTGGAGATCATCTGGTTCCAACAACCCTAATCAAGTCGAGTCACCTAGAACAATATTCTGTCAGGTTTTAGCTCCAAGGCGGACTCCACAATCTCTCTAGGCAATCTGTTCCAGCACTCTGTCACAGTCACACTAGAAAAGTTTTTCCTTTTATTCATATGGAACTTCCTGTGTTTCAGTTTGGGCGCATTGCCTCTTGTCCTGTTGCTGGACACCACTAAGTCTACCTCAATCTTCTTTACATCCTTTCTTCAGATATTTATACACAATAAGATGATCCCCCAGAGTCTTCTCTTCTCCAGGCTAAACAATCCCAGCTCTCAATCTTTCCTCATGCTACCAATGCTCCAGTCCCTTAATCATCTTAGTAGCCCTCTGGTGGGCTCGCTGCAGTAGCTCCATGTCTCTCTTGTACTGGGGAGCCCAGAACTGGGCACAGTACTCAAGATGAGGCCTCACCAGGGCTGAGCAGATGGGAAGGATCACCTCCCTCAATCTACTGGCAACAGTCCTAATGCAACCCAGGAAGCCATTGGCCGCCTTTGCCACAAGGGCACATTGTTGGCTCATGTCCAACTTACTGTTCTCCAGAACCCTCAGGTCTTTCCCTACAATACTACTTCCCAGCAGGTTAGGTTCCAGCATGTACTGGTATATGGGATTATTCCTCCCCAGGTGCAGGACTCTGCACCTCCCTTCTTTGAACTTCACAGGGTTCATGTCTTCCCATTTCTCCAGCCTGTCAAAGTTCCTTTGAATGGCAGTACAATCCTCTGGCACATCTGCCACCACTCCCCTCCCTTTATTTTATTTATTTTTTTTTAAATATTCTCAGTAAACTTGCTGGGGGTAAACCGCCTCATCATCCAGATCATTAAGAAGTTTAACAGTATTGGACCTACTATTGACCCCTGGGATACATCACTACTTACTGGCCTCCAAGTAGATGTTGTGCCACTGTTCATAACCCTCTAGGCTTGGCTGTTCACCAGTTTTCAGTCCACCTCACTGTCTACTCATCTAGTCTATACTTCATCAGTTTGCCTATGAAGATGTTATGAGACAGTGTCAAAAGTCTTACTGAAGTCAAGGTAGACAACAGCCACTGCTCTCCCCTCATCTACTGAGCCAGTTATTTCATCCTAGAAGGCCATCAGGTTGGTTAAGTACGATTTCCCCTTTGCGAATCCATGCTGACTACTCCCAATCATCATCTTCACGTGACTGGAAATAGCATCCAGGATTAGTTGCTCCATCACATTCCCAGCCACTGAGTTGAGGCTGACTGGCTTTAGTACCCTGGGTTGTCCTCCTTGCCCTTTTGAAGACTGGAGTGGCATTTGCTCTTTTCCAGCGTTCAGGCACCTCTCCTGATTGCTCTGACATTTCCAAAATGATTGAAATGACTCAAAGATGATTGAGAGTGGCTTTGCAATGGCACTGGCCAGCTTATTCAGCATTCATGGGTGCATCCCATCAGGACCCATGGACCACATGTATGTTCAGTTTGATTAAGTATGTACGTATTTTAATTCATACATTCAAGCTGCTCTCTCACATAAAAGGCAATTCCTCCTCCTTGCCTTCCCAGTCTGTCCTTCCTAAAAAGCCTGTATCTATTCCTCAGAGCATTCCAATAATTTGAGCTATCCCACCCTGTCTCCATGATCCCAATGTGACCACAGCCCTGCAACTGTACACAAATCTATAATTACTCCTATATATTCCCTATGTTCAATCCATAAGTGTACAGGCACTTCAGAAAGGCACCCAAGCATGCTGATTTCCCCCCAAAAAGTGTGGGAGGTTTCCCCATAATGCTGTCTTGCAGGCACTTCCTTGCTTACATGAAAATGCCTGAGGTGCCCCCACTTAAGCCTTTTCTGTTGATCCTATGTTCCACTGTTCACATCACAGGCCTCTGCCTATCAATCCTCTCCATCATTCCCTCACATAGCTGCTGCTAACTCTCTCCCTTCCCCTTCATTCCTAGTTTTAAGCACTAAGTTCAGTCCTGTTAGGTCAGCAGGACTGCTGGGAGAATTGAAGTTGCACTTATAACAGCATTTTAATTCGGATCAGGAGTGCACTCTTGAAGTGAATCTCCTGTAGCCCTGCTTACTTGTGTTTGCATCACAAAGCAGTATTGAAGAGCACAAAGATTTGTTTTGACTGAAAGTAGAACTGAAAAAAGTCATCTAACATATTCCAGCTGCTAGTGTGCATTCAGTCCACAGGACCAGCATGGAGCAAGACCACAGTACTCTCTTCCCCCCTCCAAAAAACATACAGTGTACATACAAGAGTATCAACATAATCTCTCAGAACATCCTCTCCTATTCTGCCCTGCTTCTTCATAATGTACAAACCAGCCCAAGTTACTATGGTAGGAAAATAAGAGTGGCAAATACATTATTTTAATGCTCTTAACAAGAGCATGCAACCTTATCACAAACACAAAGCATATGGACATTTCTGGATTTAGGATTCTTGGAAGTTTACAAGAATCATGAGCTGAACCTGCTATGTCAAAAAATCAACCTATCCTGGAGGTTTGGTAGACATCTAAAAAAACCCCGAATAATCTTAACAGTTAGAGACAATTCCACTATATGCTTTGAACATATAGCACAGGATGCATACATAGCAGTGCAAATATTGAGGGAATTAGACTATTTAACAAAAAGATAGTCAATGCACCTACTGGATGAGGTAATGAAATAAATCAGGTCTTTTAGTTGCAACAAAATTCCTAATTGGATCACCAGAAAAAGTTGGTTAGGCTGGCCAGAAGTGAGAGGAGGAGGAAGAACCAAACTGCCACTGTGGCATAGAAACTCCCATGATTCAGAAGCAAAATAGACAAAGATCACAAGATAATACTTGCATAAGATTTCAAGGCCCAGGTGGTAGGCTTTCCACTCACAAGAGGTTTTACTTGTAGCTCTGCTATGTTTAAAACCTTTCTTTGTTTCTGATTTTCCAGTTAGCAATAAGCGAAGTTAATTTTCAAAGCATACCTCAGTATATCCTGGTATTAACTGCTTGAACTGTAGGCATTACTGGCCCAAACCTTTAAAAATACCTATCCATTTTCAAATGTCATGACTTTTAGACACTTAAACGGTGTTACTGGATTTTTAGAAAGTGAGAAGTTAGAAAGTGGAAAGTATGTTATAAGGCTATTCTTTTTAACACAAATTATTGATTGGGTATTTACAGCTTCTTCAAAATACCCCTTTGCAGTCTGGGAAAGTGGATGTGCGTAAAAATACAGCAGTTCTGTCAACCGCTACCTCAGCCTCCAGCTGCAGAAAGCATATCTAGCACTACAAGAGTAATTTAAGCATCGAGTGGTCTTGCTGAGGTAGACTCCACTTCATTGACAATACTGAAATTTGATTCCACGTAACGGACCAGCACTAGACTATAATAGTTTTCACTTGCTACCAAGCTGAAACACTGAAATGGACAACTTGACTTTATAACCTACTAATCTCTGCAGCAATCTTATAGCTTTATCATTATTATTTAAGTGTTCTCAATCAAAAGCTTTGTTCATGCATTTCAGACATTGGCTTAATTTTATTCGGCAGCTGAAAAGTTAGACATCTCCCTATCTAATAACTACATTTCCCCCACCTTACCCACTCAAAGACCCACTACTTACACGCAAGCCGAAGTAGAGTAGGAAGAACACATTGAAAGCCATGTCGATCTGTAATGTGAAATCTTTGTAGAAATTCTGACAGGATTCTATTGGGCTATTTGAAAGAAAAAGAAATCAGAGTAAACTGTAAGTAAGTGAATTTCTGTTCCAGACAGGTTTTTAAATATTTAAGATACTGACTCAGGAACGATATTTCTGTTTTCCAGTCCTTTTCAAAATACAAGCAAGCATTTCAAATGAAATATTTCATTCATTCAGTTAGTCATTCATACAATTTCAATGTTCACCTGTTCAGATAACATCTGAAAATTAACATGCAGATACCTTTAAGAAACAACAAGCAGGAGAATACCTTAGGATTCCTTAACCCCACATTAACCCTTAAAGAACTGGCTTCTTTCTAGTCAATACATACCTATGACACTTTTAGGAACTAACCTAAATAAGCACACAGCTATAGTGAAATATTACACATTTTAAATGAATGTCATAATGTAAAACCTTAAGAAAATGTAGTTGCTTAGGAATACATTACCCATTAGCAACCTGGGGTACTTAATCTTGTAGAATTCCTTGTTTACAAGAAGGAGGTTTTTTTCTTTTTCTTACTTTTTCTATGGCTAATTATGCACTTAATGTACAGTACTATGAGCTGAGTAGAAAAGCAGCAGAGCCTACTAGTAAAATTAAACAACAAAATAAATTGAGGAATTTGAAGCAGTACTCTAAGGGTTAATTTCTGCATGCAGGTTAATTAAATACCTTTGTGTGTGTCAGGCAGCCAGTGCAAATTCTAGCTTATCATATTATGCTTTACTTAACAGTGGGACAGGTCCAAAGCATACTCTATACAAACTGGTACTTTATGGGTATATTTTCATCTAAGTAAGGAGGTAACTTCCATGACTACGGTTAGTGATTTATTTGTGAGGTTTCTAAAACAGGTTGGTGAAGCCACAAAGCAATGTTGAAGTTACAGACCAAAGTGAAGGGCATGTCCCAATATATGCAGATGTATATGCTATATATACATAATTTACCACTATATATACACATACATATACACCCATACATATATTGCAAATGATCATGAATATTCATCATAACTGTCATAAATAAGAAGGATAACTATAAAGCTCATCATTTGATCATTTGGAACCTTGGAAAAGATTCTTTTAGGATACAGAAAATTCTTTGGCTTCCCAGGTCAAATAAATCACTGAATGTGAACATAATACCAGTTAGTATAGCTGTAGCTCTACAAATACAATGCTAAACTGCTCAACAAGCAAGATTCTATGCATTATGAATGTCGGTTACCTGATTTAAGGCATAAGGAAATTACCTGAACTACCAGTCATTACACATGCAGTCAATTTTTCCATTCCTTGTATACATTACAGGTGAAACAAGTTAAGTACAGCATGCCCTCTCTTGGCTTTAGATGCATAAACGTATACAGCCAAATTCTGATGTACAATAGCTTTGTATTTTAAGAAACTTCAGTGGTACAGGAAATTATATTAAAATATTTTAAAAATAAAAACTATTTGCAAAGACATGAAACATATGCAACACATCTGTTACACGTCAGATCAAATTGATTTATAAAAGCAGGCAAAAGGGAAGAGAAGCCAAATGTTAACACATAGGACTGATGCCAGCATCTCATACTTCACAAATACAGATCTAGCTACAAGAAGAAGCGAACGTAGTCTGAGAATCCAGCAAGGTTATTCTCTGTATGGCACTACTGAGGGCAAGTGTTCGTTAAAATAAGGCAGGCTACACTGAGTCACTACGCACCCTAGCAACAGAAATTAAAAGTACAACAGAAGTAGCAGTGAACAACACTGCACCACCACAGAGGCTGATACCCCTAATTCCAGGCTATGTTTCTGCAAAAGCATCCTGAATCCACTGAAGGTAATAGAATGACACAGATTTTTAACTAGCATAGAGACAGGTTCATTATCTTCCTTTCCACAGTGCTTTGGTGTTTGTCATGATAGTTAAATGAGGTCAGCCAAGGCTGCAGCTAAGGGCTGTAGTTTTGCACCATTGACCTTCGCAGAAACCTACAGGAGCTGACAAATTAGCAAAAGTATAATATACATCATCACCTTGTTTGCAGAGTACTTAGCACACTGGACTGTAATTCCATTTTGGGACTGTTGCTAGCTATTTACATCTCTAATGCAACCTTCATTTTAGAGATCATCACACTTCTTCAGTTCCAAGTTATCCATTTGGAACACAAACACAACGTCCTTCCCTTTTTATTATAAACTAAGATTGTGTTAGGAAGGAAGACCATGTCACTACAGCCAAAGAAATGATTTTTTGTTGTTGTTGCTCACAGGATGGATTACACAACATTTTAAGTTTTCTGAATTCAATTTTGATGATATTCCTCAGTTTGGTTTTGTTTTCATGTGTAGCTCACATTTGGGTTAAGAGAGTAATACCACTGCTAATTTTTACCATAGCACAATTCAGCCTGCTGCAGAAAGGAAGCCAACTTGAAACTCCCCTTCACATTAAATTTGCTAACAATATTATAGTTTGTACAGCTCAAGACAGTAGTGTTCTGGGATCTCTGGGGCTAAAAATATATTTTCTGCTTTAAAGTAAAATCCGCTTATCCTGGGGGAAATTCACCCCATTTAAGTGAATGAAGGCTTCACCTTCAGAAGGGACAACAGACTGCTTTCACTAGCAAGTAGAAATGCTTTTATTGATCTACTATGTAAGCATTATTCTACTAATTTTTCATGCAGTTATACTAATAAAATCCTGGAGAAACTACACTAAAAAAAATCAAAAAAAAAAATCAAAAAAAAAACCAATGGAATTATATCGTGCCCACAATGACAAGAAAGATGTAACGTAACTAAATAAAATTTACACTAATGTTGTAATTCTAACTGCAATATTTATGTGCTCACAAAAAGACCACCTTTGTTTTGCTACACAAAAGCTGGCTGAAAAAAAAAAAAAAAATCAGATGAGGCCATGGCTTGTCTTTTCAAAACAAACACTCATAATACCAATTTTATTTGATTCAACATAGGAATAGCGAGTTGATAATCTATCAAGGACTATAATTCCCCATTGTACTACCTCCTTTTCATGTAGTAAATCAAATGCCACAAACAATGCCTGATCTAGCCCAGCAAGATCTGAGACACTGGCGGTTTTACCCAGAAGGTCAATGTCTATATTAAGTTATCATTTACTGTAATTTTGTGCTTTCTGCTACCAATAATTAAAATTCAATACAAAAAACAGCATACAGGGAGAGAACAGTGGACTCAGTTTGCCTAATCTCCATTAGACTGAACTTTGATTTATCAGGTGTACTGTTCTCTGTTAACTCTCTTCCTTCCTCTCATGCTCTTCAAAATCTTGCTCTTGGTTTCATTTTCATATTCTATTTATTTGTTCTGTTTATTATTACAACATTTTTGTGGAAATATTAGTACTTATAAAAACTCAATTATAAAGGCATCATGGGCACGGATTAGTTCAATGAGCAATATGACTACACTACTTTACATTTAACTTTGGGGTAAAGTGGGGAAAAATGAGGGAAAAAATTGACAAGGAGTTCCGAGCATCCCAAAATGTTTTTTGCAATTGACACTCAGACTGACACTTTACATAACACTTCACCACAGCTGAACAAAAGAATGAAGACCACCATTTAATTAACTACTTTTGAAACAAGTTTATTTCATGTGTTTATTTATAATTCTTAATTACTTTTTATTTATTTGAAATATTTGAGGTCCTACTAGGATTATTCTTTGAACAATCAGAGAACAAGTGGGAGAGGGCAAAAAGTAATACGCATTTCGAAGTTTTCCAAAATGATGTTTGTTTCTGTAAGGATACTGATACGAACCTTCCGATAGAAGAAGCTTTCATAGAATATTTCTAGGATTCTCCAATCATAACCAAGTTGAAAATATCATAAGAGCAGCTTTATTGCACTTTTTTTTATAGAAGCTGTAAAGTCCATTTTCATCTGCAGATCAAAGCCTTGGCATGGTTGTTAAACTATGCCACAATGCAGTCACTACACTTATCTATTAAGACCACACAGACAGAGAGGAAATCTTATGTTCATTCAGATTTTAGGCCACTGACAAGCTTTGCCACGAGGGTGACATACTTCTGGATGATTTTTGATTTTAGATGAAAAGGTCCCCACAATAATTGCATTCTCCATCCAGTACTTGAGATTAGTGTCCAATATGTAATTCCCAGTTCTCTAAACCTTCTGGGTAAGGAAGTGAACTCCTGTGGCTTTTTCACACATCATGTCAGTCTGCTCCTAATGCTTTTTCCCCTCCTTCCTTTCTTTTTTAATGACAAGACTGCAAGAACTAGGATGGATGCCAGTTGTTAATCTGTAAATAAATCCAAACCATTACATCATGAAAGGCAATAGGTTAATCTTAAATTATCCAGTTATATTTTACAAAGCATTTTGAATGCAATAAATGCTATGATAAAGATAAGGAAGTCACCACTAAAAACATCTCCAACATAGAAAAAAGTTGCCTTAGACAGTAACTTTGGAAAAGTACCGATGGTATTATTGTACTATAGATTATTAATCTTTGGAACTTTATAACTTCATTAAATTTTAAATTAGGAGACTACTCTCTATTTCTAATGTACTAACCCTTGGAAGGGGAGTTTTCTTCTGCACAATGGTAGAGCAATGGCTAGTCCACCCTTCATATCAGATAAGCTATATTTTAGTGATTAATGTTAACTAAATACAACTTAATAATGAGTAATTTGGAACTTAAAAAAGTAGTTAAGATCTTAGTATATTTTAGAAAAAATAGGATGATCTAATACTAAGGAAAAATTAAGACTTTTTAATTTTCTTTCCTCATGACAATTTTTAGAAAGATATCAAAGCACAGTAGTATGGCATATGAAGAGACAATAGGATGTGAATTTTCTATCAAAAGGAATGCTCCTTAATATGATTGAGTTTTAAGATTAAATGAATACTGATGTTAGGAAATCCTAATAAAGGTTGCTAAAATATAATTAACATGAATAAGTAATTGAGAGAAAGTACTTAATATTTAATTAATAACTTCCCACTTGAAGACATTCTCTTTCACCTATCATTTTCAAATATTATTTTTAAAGTTTAATGCATTAGTATGTATTACTTCATGCATGTACTTTTTTTATTCATGAAATTCTTTACAGTGCACTTTTTTTTCCCTTCAAATCACTTCGTTTTAGTGGAAGCTTCTCTGTAACGCTGAATGCCCTTGAATTTCTTTACAAACCAAAACAAATTTACAAAGTTTACAGTAAAACAAGTCTTGAACGTGCTTTCAAAACCTGGAATCAAGTCATAGATTTCTCCTGATCAAACTCCATAATGAGACAAATTGTTACAAATTGTAATTTGGGTATCAGAAAACAGACACGCATCACAAAGTTGAATAAGATGCAGTCACTTGGCATTCTTTAATGGGAAAGTAATTCAGTTTAGAAACTGAGACAGATAAGGAGTTCCAGTGAGAAAGAAAGACAGGCTCCTAAATTTTAATTTCTATCTCATTCATGTATGAAGGGCCAAATTAGGTTGGTATAACTTCAAAGAAAATTATTATTATCCTGGCTCGTCTCAAACACACAAGCTTTTCTGTGGCACTGACATTTACAGAGTTATTTGCAACTGGTAACATTACTAGTGAAAGAAGTAAGTAATATTGCTAACATTTTACTTAAACTAAAATGAACTAACACAACTTTGTTAAACTCACTAGTGACGTAATTGTTTTTTTTCCAACTGCATAAGGCTATCGGTGCTGTGAAAAAGATGTAAATAAGGAATAAAGTAAATAATTCAATACTTGTATATGATAGCTCCAACCTCATCTGTCTTTCCTGATTGAAAACCTACTTCCCAGTATAACATTGTCAGGATTCATCTTTCTAACTGCAAGTTTTCCACGAGTTTTAAGTACATCATACATCTTCATAGGCTGTCCCAATAATATCTAAGCCAAAACCTATCACATAACTCCAACAGAATCAAATTCTTCTCTTCCTCAGTGCATACACTTAAATTCATATATATCTATGGTAACATGTAACTTCTCTTCTTACTTTCATATTCCATTACTGATAACTGGGAGCTTCAGAAAACGTGCGTCTTAAAATTGCTCACTCTAAAAGGAGCATATTTCTTAATTTCATCAAGGTTCATGCACATTCACCACTGGTTGTGGCATAGGTCTTCTCTAATTATTGACTTAAAAAAAAAAAAAAAAAAGCTGAAGCAAGATTCCTGCAAAGCAGCCAAAATGGTCAGTAACTCAGTATTAAAACATACGTAAGTAAAAGGCCCTCTAACTATTCTAGGTTCTTTCAGTATTCTACAAAAGGGACACTATACTTTTCCTGCAACATATACTACTGAGATTTTAATCCTAAAATACCAATTTAAGAGCTTTGCTGAGAACTACCTAGATAAGCAGAAAGAGTATACTATTTTACTCTGCATTAGATTCGTTGTTTACCATAAGCTGATAAGAATGACAACTGCAAATAGTATTACATTAATAAAGCAGTCTGATGACAAGCCAGTTCTGAGAGAATGTTACAACAAATCCTATAATCACAATTTTAATTAAAGTTCTGTGTGCAAGACTACTGACATATTGAAGAGAAAATTTTCAGTATAATATTTCAATTGGCATTATATTACTATACTTTCTTACACTATTTAATAATCCCCTTCAGTTACATCTAGTTTGCTGATATACTATTTACTAAAGATTGCAATCCTGTCTATTTCTATACTATAGTAAGACTCCTTTTATTATTTCGGTTGTCTTTTAACATAATTATTCTTAAATATTCTTTATTGAAGTATATTAAGGAGCACTAAGTTGTAGTTTTTTTAGTCCAGAGAACAGAAAATAAGTGGAGATATGAAAATGTAAACATGCAAAATGATGCTGTAAAAAAGACTAATAACCCATTTTCCATGTTCACATTGGATCTAGCAAATGGAAATGGGTTAACTTAGAAACATGTCAGAGGCATAAAACCTATTAAATAAAGCATACAGTTAAATGCTGGAATAGATTCTTTAGGTAGAATAGTGAGCACCATATTTTTTTTTTAAAAAAATGGTAAATACTCTTCTGCCTGGGATACATTGACTGCTGACAAGCTCTAGATTATTTATGAAGTATTTCTAGAAAATGACTAAGAAATAAATTTGCGTATGTCAATACAATTCTCCATTGTGAAACTTCTAAAATTTCCTATTTCTGTAGTAAAGGGCCTAATTCCACTGAACTCTTAGATAAGCATCTGTCTGAATAATTTATATACAGTAGCTCTTACTCTCCTGCAGAAAGAGGACTAGGTAACTTCCTGAAATTTTCTTGTTCTATTTTCTATGATTCTGTTCTGCTGCTGCTATTTTTTCTTTTTTAAGTTTCCCAAAGATACTTTCCATGTTTGCTATCGACTTGCCTCAAGTTTGAGGTTTCCAGCAGTGCACCATCACCACCAGATTCAGCTCCAAACAGCCTATCATCTCAGCGCCTTTCATCATCCTTCTGCTCTTGTGCAACTGTTACAAAGTCTTTACCATCTCACTGCCTTCTTTGAGAAAACAGGTACAATCTTCAAAAATGAGAACATCATCTATCATTTTTTGGCTTAATACAAATTGAGATCATTAGTCTTCTCACTTTTGCATACCATCTGATTTCCTTTCTGATATGCATAACAATAATAATGATTTTGAGGTTTCTTTCTGTACATTTGTTGTTTACTTACATCCTGAAAGTAAAAAGCCAAATCTTTTCCTTTGAGATTGATAACATAAATTCAGCTATCCTATCTGAAAATGATAAACATAGATGAACTGGAGTGTTAAAATGTTTATAGATGATTTATCTGACTGTCTTTTCCAGAATTCCTTCCTGGGATACCTTAAAGGAAACATGTGACTGCTATTTAGTTTTTACTGAGTGATAATAAACTTGCACCTAAGGACTAATACTTTACTTTAATATCAGAAAACAATGTAAAAGAGCAATGAAAGTAAAAAATATTGTAAAGTGGAAGAAACTTGATGTTATGTTACCAGATCAGCTATTTTGGTCGTGGCTTACGGTGCAGGTACCCAAATCCACTGTCATTCATTCAGAGCTTTCCATATTATATAGACAGTAACTTTAAAGCAATCTTAATGCATAGTATCTTAGGCCTGTAATAAATGCCCTAGTATACAGGCAGGATGTACCATCTCATATTTCAAACAAAGGCATAACTGTAAATACAAACAACCTTCGTTCCTTCAAAAAAGTCTGTATGAAGCTAGAAAACCTACTATTCCCCCCAAAATTTTAATAAATCATGATTTTCTCTCTCTCATTCCTCATGAGGACCTTTTAGCCCTCTGTATCTTATCACCATAAGGGTCCTTCAAGTACCCTAGTAACTTCACACCTAAAACACAGTGTGCCATAAATCTCACCAGACTGCTCTGTGAAGCAAGGTCTGGCAACTCAGCTACACCCAAACTATTACATACGTAATGTCCCTGTAAATTATCACAGAGAAGTCTGAATTTGTATTCTTGTTCCACTTTACTAGGAATAATGGACAGGCAACCTGAAGGAAAAATCCTTCTATCAAGAGTCACCACTAGAGATCTCATAATATATACTGAGCATCACAATACGTCCAAGTTTACATTCTTCTCCCTTGAATGAACTTGAGGATAATCCACTCCCAACATATATAAACAATTATGACAGTACTTTCTATCTGTTCCCTTTCTTCTTCTCCTAAATTCTTGGAGAGTCTTTATTGCACATCACTTTTTGAAACAAAGCACATGTACATAGACTCTGTAGTCATGCACTCATCTGCTGTGGCTTACTTTCTGCACGCATTTAACTTAGGTTAATTCTCCTACTTCAAAATTCTCATGCAACAGCTACTCTAGCTGTGTGACCTGATTATCTACCAGTACTGTGTTGAGAGCAAATTACCTTATTCTTATAGTAAAATACTAATCCTCTAAAAGACTTACTGAAAAACCAGATTTACCTTACCAAGAATAAAAGTAGTGTAAACAAGTAATTTTAAAAGTAACTTAATTCTCTCATAGTTCGACCTTTCAGACAAAAATCAAAGCAAGCCTGAAGGCCCAATGACAACCTTAATCACAACAACTTTTAAAAAGTGGAAGCCAAAGCCTTTTTAAAGCACATTAATGACACTATACCACTCTTTTTAGCAGTCTGTTTATCTCCATTACCAAATGGAGTAAGTTGTTGGCAACTCCTATAGCAGTTGCTCAAATTAGTTATCATAGGCTTTGTATAAAAAATTTTTACATAGATACAAGAAGAGGACTTATAATGACATAAAAAAATGAAAATATAGTAGCCCCTCTTTTTTTTTCCCTCCCCTCCCGATGCCATATTGAAATGGCTTGTAAACATTTACTATATCTTCCGATACATTTTTATTCTAGCTGTTGTGCACAGGAAAAACAGATGTGTAGTTAGGCTTACACACTGAGCTACTGTAAAACCAGAAGTCCTAGTGTAATTAATGGTCCATTTTGCATACCCTTCAGGAGAAAGAACTTCACGTTACCCTATAAATACAGGTCTGATACTTTCAGAGTCCTAGAAGAATTGTCTTTTGTTACAAAAAAAAGTTAACTGCATTTATGTGGAACTTAGAACAAAATCGAAAATAAATCATTGGTAATCCTATATAGCAAACATTCTCAATGGTGCAAGTCATCAGCATTAGGGTGGCATGACAACAGCTGTATATTTGAAATTATTCCCTTTTTTGTTGTTTTGAATATATTTACATGCTTTCAGCTACTTTCTTTTTTTTAGCACACATTAAAAGCACATTTTGGCTTTCTATTTACAGGTATCTGCTCACAGTCTTCATTTTTCAAACATCATAACATTTTATGCTAGTAGCTCTCAGTTAGGTGTACTTATTCACCGAGATGAATTATTACTTAGCAATCTGTGAATCCATTCTGAGAAAAAATGCAGAGTGTAACCTCTGAACACATACACTCAACATTCTAACCAATCAACAGCACTAAACTGCGTTCAGACAAAATGTTTCAAATCACTTTCTGCGGTGCTATTTCATCATTTTTTCAGGAAACAACAGGGTTACTATTAAATCACATCTTCTACTGTGACGATGAGAAATTTATCACAGTAAAATTAACAACATTTAGACAACACGGTATTTCTTAGGATGGTCAAAATTTATTTTGCAAAAGAAACTTGGAGCAATGTTACAATTTTTCATACAAAATTTCATTTTTGTGGCGATTTTAAATAAATATATTTTAAATTATATTGCAGATTAAGAATTAATAAAACTGCTGCACTTCAAAATTCTTTCAATTTCTGACCTTTAATAAATAGTTTCGTATAATCTTACCTCTTGTCACTGTCACCTGCTGCTAAAGTTGAAAACGGGGAAAGGTTTATCTATCTGAGCACTACTGGCATCATTCAGCCTTGTTAAAAGAGGAAGTAGTTAGTTACACTATTTTCCCACGTCTTGACCATACTGCAATTGTCTAGCTAGTCAATAAACTACTGCATTATGCTGGAAAATTTAAATATATAGGCCTGATGCATATTTAATCCTATTAATTCTATAGGAGCTTAATTAAAGATATTGATAACCATATTTTACAATTGCTCAAACTTTCTAATTTAATGTTTTTAAATTCCAGTTCATGCACTTAATGCTTAGACTGCATTCAGTGTATACATCATTATGGTAAGCACATTGGCATGCACAGGCAATACAGAATAGATTATAATTAACCCCATAGACAACCAAAAAGGTGAAGTTGCATCATGCAATGAAACCACAGCTTGGCCTGGGCTGCCATGCAGAGAAAACCTACATCAATGAGTCTGCAGTGCGGCTCCTAGGTAAGAGTTGATATGAAAGAGGTGGGTTATTTCAGCAATGAAGTCACAGGCTGAAAATGTTTATACTACTGTAAACAAAATACTCCACATAGCACCAGTATTACTCTCTAGGGAAAAAGATGCTCTCTACAGGAGGAAGAGCAGGAACAGGGGGATGAAGAACTATAAATTACAGTTAAAAGTCTGAAATCCAATCCATCCTTTTTAGTAAGCATCTTGTTATTTTTTTAAGCTAATTTCAAGCTTAATTTTCAACATATTTTGAAATAAAACTATAGATTAAATGATGAGATACAGAGTAATTTCAGAGTATCTAGACTGTTCAGTATCTGATGAATAACTGAAACTAATAAATGAATAGACATGTAGAGGTGAATATTTCAATGCAGTGCACAGGATATAAACCACACAACTTCCACCGATTTGAATGCATAATGCATCGGACTGAATGAATATGGAAAATGTAAGGGATGCATTGACAGGAGGGATTTATTCAGCAACCTTCTGATTTTTTTTTCTAGTAAAATAAGGGATACACTGATATAAGGGATTTTCTCAGCAAACTTCTGATTCTTTTCTAGTAAAAGATGCCCTTCTGCTGAATAAAGCAGTATTTTGCAGAAATAGTGGTAATTCTGAATTTCCTTTACTTACTCACCTTCACAGTTGCTCTGAACGCAAAAATACAACCTGAACAATAGGGTGACCACCTAGCTTGTTTTAAGGTATATTTATTAGGCCCAATAATTCATGACCCAAATCCAACAAGCTCAAAAAGAATCAGTTACAGTTTATTTTCCTGCAACAAACAGGAAATTCAACAGTGTGATGAAAATGTACACCCCTGTAACATTATAAAATATTATGGGTGTGCCTCATATTTTTCAATAGGTATCTGTTCTTTTCGAGCAATTTTCCTTAACTGCCTTTAATTGTAGGTGGTCACTGTATCTGTACCACAATTCCCAAATATATCAACTAATTATATAGGGCAGTAATTCAGGGAATACCAAAAACATCTTTACCAAGAAACCTAAAATTTCACCTACTTACTGCAAGAAGTATTTAATAGAAGTTATTGTTCCAGCTGCAGAAAAATTGCTTTTTGGAGCTCTATTTTTGTTTTTACATGCTCATAACTTTTTGAAATATTAAGCTTTTTACTTAGTAAATAGCCACAGAAATTTAATCTCAAAATAAAATCAGTTTAATTAACAGTCAAAGTGCTCCTCTGGCCTATAAAAGTTGGCTCACTTGATTTCTTTCAGATTTGCAGAAAACCCTGTCAGCAACTTTTGAATTTCACAGATTAAAAAAAAAAAAAAAGAAAGAAAGAAAGAAAGAAAGAAAGGAAAAGGAGACATTTTCCAATTCTAAAACCTCCACTTGTATTATCCTTAAACAGTGAAACATGCATTCATTTTCCAACCCAATACTTCAATTCTTTTCTCAGGGATAAAATCTGCAATCATAACTCATGCTACTTTTGGCCACTATTTGCTATTTAATAAGGCAA
The DNA here is from genome assembly GCF_028389875.1 of Rhea pennata. Taxonomy (NCBI): domain Eukaryota; kingdom Metazoa; phylum Chordata; class Aves; order Rheiformes; family Rheidae; genus Rhea; species Rhea pennata. The sequence goes on from NC_084669.1 coordinate 25,974,828, forward strand.
GAAAGATGTTTCATTAATTAAGGATGGGGACATTTTCATGGGTGTACAGGTATGTACTTACATAATATTGCACTGTGCATGCAAATGCTATTGTCTAGGTAAGAGATTACTGAATAAAGGTAGATACAGCACTGCTGACAAAGCCAGCAATCTAGTAAGTTAAGGCAAGTAGCTGATGAGCCCAAAAATTTAGAAACTGAACTTGTAAACTTCTGAAGTGTACCATCCAAATAGGTGGTCTACAGTCAGTAACAGGAATTGCAGCATACACAGCATATACTGTACATATATAAAATTAATTATACATATTATATATGCATACTTTTCCAGTGTTGTAGAAAAACTATCACTCCGTTTTTACTTGACAAACATTGATCTCGCAAATGAAGAAAAAACACTTCTCCATATAATCTCAATAAAAATAATAAATAGGCGATTTTTCATCTGCTCATCATAGAAAAGTCCTTAAAACACTGATGGCACTCAAAAAAAAAAAAAAAAAAAAAAAAAAAAAAAAAAAAAAGTCCCCAAAGGCTTGCCTTCATTCTACACACTAGTCAGTTTGAATATGAAAATATCCATTTAAAACGGAAACTAGAAGAATCATATTCTTAGTATCTAATAGCATATTAGATAGTATATCTAAGCATATAGTATCTGTATATAGTATAGCTGATGCAGTTGAGGATGACGGACACTAGAAACATGAGGATCTCTGAAAATTACAATCTACTGTACATCTTCACAACAATCTATTGGCATGGGAATAGTAGGTTCTGCTATAAAATGAGCTAGTCTTGATGAATCAAATTATTAGTTCCAAGATAGTAATAATTGTTGCAATTTGGTCCAGTTCTGTCTTATATACTAGTCTAAACAAAACAAGAGTGATAGTTAGGAGACAGATGGCATAATGAAAGTGGTCAGTAAATCTCAGAAAAATTAAAAACAGGACTTTAGCTTTCAGATAGTTTCTATGAACTAGCCTTACATTAGAAAAGTTTCTCTGCCTCAGCTAGAATGCAGCTGAGGAATGCAGTAATTTCCTAACTAGCTAAAATAGCAGATGTTTCTACATTTTGATGTAGCCAAAAGCCAAAACAGACTTTACTTAGTTCATACAAGTCAGTCTGGAAATTGAAAATTAAAGTCACTATATGAAGGATACTGTACTGTTCAGACTATGTGACTTACTGAATTTAATTAAACTGTTGGATATTTTGCCCTACAGTTAGCTTTCAACCCCTTCCAATCTCTGAAAAATAAGAATTTTCTTAGATACTGGCAATAATAAGCCTAACAAAATACAGCATCTGATTCTAGCTTTCTGCTGTCTCCTAAGTATATCATGATGCACAAGAAAGAAATTAGATGGGTCAAACTACAGTCTCAATGATGTAAATATTTCTGCTTATACATATGGATTTCAGCTAGATTATTCCCACGCAGAGTTAATCACACTGGATGAGGCCACTGGGTAAACAATGACCAAAAAACCCCCCAAAACTCCCCCCCCCCCCCAAAAAAAAAAAAAAAAAAAATAGATATCCCGGGCTGATTGAAACATTGTAAGGGAAACTGGTGCAAACCATGCCCTGAAGAAGGCTCAGAGTAGCCTCCTTCTTCTAAGAGCCTTTTTGTGTAACCTGCTGTGAATATGCATATGAATAAAGACTTCAGATCCCTAGGTAGCTTGTTACAATGCTTCGTAGCTTTTATAAATACATAAGCAAATCAAGTCTTATCATTATTAATATCAATAACTAACAAAGTTGCCATCATTACTATTTTTGTTGCTTTCCTTGAGATTTAAGAAAATGTTTGTAGCAACAAGGAATTCTCTCTTTGGATTTTCAGTTAAGCAGCAAAACAAGTGCATCCTAACTTATCTTAGCCTTTACTCACTTTCAAAATGCCTAAGCTTCCAGAATCTAAAGACAAAGCAGTATGCTGCTATCATCTTTTTTGCTTAAATTTGCTAAAACTAGACTATTATTTTTAAGACATCTAATGATTAAAGCTAAGTGCTTTGGAAAATTTCCATTTATCACATATCCTTTATTTTAAGAAATACACATTAGTCTGTATTTGTCTATGCATTGTTTTTTTCTACATGCAATGTACTGACATTTCACTAATCCACCTATTTGTTCCTAGTCCTATAGTCTCTTAAACTGAAATCATCATTCATCAAGGATACAACGTGCAAGAAAATTTAAACAAAGAACCTATTTACTCTTATTTTCCTAAACCAAAAAAGGAACAGAGACAAATCATTAAAGCTCACTACATTTAAAAATTAAAGATTTGTACCTATGAGACTGATAATTATTATGTAAGGTACTACATATTGCTTTAGTAAAGAATCAAATAAAATTCACTTGTACTTTTAACAGGTATAAATTGCTAGGAAAAAGAGGTAGAAGTCATTTTCATTGATATTTCACTGATATTCAGTGATAATTGTAAATACGGCAGACTATGGATAATAAATGATTTTACCAAAATGAAATAGAAGTCTGACAATTAAAATGAAGATTTGCGACAATGACATAATAAGCATCCTGTACACTTAACACAAAAACATCTATCAACCAGTATTATTATTACATTATTGCATTACAACAGTTAGCATAACAGAAATAAAATCACTGCAATACATTGCTGTCAGAGGAGTTTTTGCTTTGTAGCCATCAAAGGAAATCATTAGCTGTTATCTGTATGTTCCACAATATAGAATATATGCTTGCTCTTCAATATGAATCTGTTCCATCAAAATACAAACTATATTAAATGTTTACTGGTAAGCTAATTTAAAACAAAGCAAAAAATTCCTATGTAGCTCCTACTTCAAAATACTAAACCAAGTTTCACTCAAACATTCTGAAATCACCTGTAGCAAGCATAACAGAAAATTCAGAACGTCATCTATCCTCTGATGATACAACAGCTAATATTAACACTAGAGCCAGAGATATTATCATTATATGCACTGCACTATCACTGGGGAAGAAGAAGGATGGAAAAAGATCAAATATTATCTTCTATTTGTACAAATAGCACACCACAGATCAAGCACTAAAGACTATTAAGAACAATTTACTTCTATGATCCTCACATAGAAAAATGTTGGCAAACAAGACAAAATTCAAAGGAAAAAGTGTGAAAATAAGATCAAAGGACTGATTCATGCGGAAAAGTGCTAACTTTGAAGCACATTGTTCACTGAAGAGAATAACTGCAAAAAATGAGAACGAGCCACCTAGAAAGTCTTTATATTACATGGATTAAATGTAGTAAATAAATAATAAATATCATATTACAAAACATTGTATCAAATTAGTGATTACAAGTGACATGAAAAATACTCTGCAACGTTATTCTAACTTAATTGCTACTATTTACATGACCCCTTTCCTTAAGTATTTGGACTTGGTTGCATTATACCAGGCAGCTGAGTTAATATGTTTAAATTCCCTGCCGAACTACTTGAGTGGGAATGACCACAAAGCAAGTCACATCTGATAAACCACAGTGATTTTAACAATTATATTCCCACTTCATTTTAGCAACAAAATCAAATACACTGGATTTTCAACTTTTCCCTAGACAGCCAGGCTCATTCAATTCCCATCAGGCATTTGCGCGTATGAAAGAGATTTGGTCTAGAAGAAAACCTTTACTTCCAAAAGTGAAGGGTGCCTTAGGACAAGCCTTTAGATATTGCACTGCATCAGTTCTTGGTGCCTATACCGAGCAGTCATCCTTTCACATACCAGGGTAGACTAATAGTAGCCTACCTTCATCACTGTAGCAGTTAAAGTGTATTAATTCACCTCTCACCACCTCCATCAAGCCCATTACTTTTTCTTCCTCCTCCCCCCCCCCCCAACTTTTCTCATCCCAGTCAGCATCTTCCTCATAGAGGAAAAAAAATACAAAAATATTTCCCTATTTCTCAAATTTACCTTATAAACATCTTTGAGTGATCATACTGCAGTTTGCACCAGTGTGCCAGAGATATTTTTTTTAATTTATACTGTGCTTCTATTTCATTTCATGTAGAAACTATTTTTCTGTTTCTGATGAGGCCTACCCTTTCTTCTAACTTGTACATGGTTGAAAGCTTGGCATTTAAATTGTTTTTAAAAAAAAACAAAAACAAAAACAAAAAACTTGATTCTGCTGAATCAAGTTACACCCGGTCAAGGATGTTGGCTTGTGTGATGAAGTAGTAGGCTGTTCATCTTTGCTTCCTAAAGGACAACATTGTTCTCCTTCCCGGCATTTACTACTTATCCTCACTCCTGCTTGCACTGCCAAATCAAACTGGAGGAAAACAGGTATTATGTTTTTCCTTGCATTGAAAATTGTGGTGGGGACCCCTAACTAAATCTTTACACTTACATCAGTGTTTCCATGTAAGTGAATTAGCATAACAAATAATGCCAGATGTTAAGTTAAAACAAGGGCAGAAACCTCTGGCTCTGTAGAATATGTTTGGAATAAGATGCACAACTGCTAGGCAGGTGTTGAATTGTTAATTTTTGAAATATAGCACAGAAAATACAAAAGACAAATGATTTTGACTAAGTCAACACTGCAAAAGGGAATTTAAAAAAATAAGCAAAAACATTTTACATGCTCTTGACAGGGCATATCTATATAAACAAATTTGGCAATGTAGGGCACCAATATAATCCAGAAGCTTAGAGATACCAAGAGGAAAAGAAGGACACATTAAAGGATATTCAAACTCAATGGCTGAGCCTCTGAATTCTTGACTTGCCAAGAGTTTCAGAAAGAATAAGCTAAGGAAAAAAGAACAAAGAATTGTAAGCTACAACTCATTCACAAAAATGGCATGATTCTCTATTACAGCACGATTTACTAGGATTCTACAATGATGACTGGGAATACCTTTAATCCCAAAGGCTTTGTCTAAACACAAAAAGAAAGATGCTTAAGTCAAATACATTAGAGAATTAGAGCAGTTTCCAAGGAATCCTGCAAAGAGTAATTGTAGTAGAGTAATAGATAAGGTAGTAAGGACCCTAATACACACTAAGATGCTTACTAATCTACTTCTGATGATGACTGTTAAGAATAGTTTTTCATTCTTGTTTTTTTCTAAAGAGCTGCCACTGTACTACAATGAACATATGCCATTAGAATGATACAAGATTTATCAAAGTACTGCTTTATGAAAGAGTTGGATCCTTAAGTATTATTTCTAATATAAGGCACCTGATCCCAGACTTTGAATTAAGATACAAACAACAGGTATGAAACACTTTTGCACAGCATTGATAGCCATATTAGCACACCCACCATCCCATTACTATTGCAAAATCCTAGAGCTACAGGCCTACATGTAAAGCAGCTTTGTGAAAAATGTGCATGCGTAGATCTACTTTCATGATAACATTATCAACTGATGGTTCTTAACAAAGGTGTCAGATTGACAGACCTAAAATTCTGACCTGAACAAGAGCAAGGTAGGGGACAGAGCTAATTGAAAAGCATTTTCACACAAAAAACATAGCTAATAGTTTCATTAAAACAAACATACCACCACCAACAACAAAAATCAAATAATACAGCACCATTTAGAATTATTTACAATTATTTTTACTAGATCTGCTGAAAAATACAAGTAAAATCCTCACACTTATGTGCTGAAGTTCAGGCACTTCAACCGAAAAAAAGAAAAAAATGTACGCCAAACCTACATTTACCACTGAATTCAGCAGTAGTTGCTCTCAATGCTCAGTACCTCTAAAATAAGACCATTTATTACATTAGACTTGGATGGGGTTTTTTGAGTACTAAAGTTTTGATGTTCACCATAGTATTTATTTTGTTATTATAACCTGAGGAGCTTTTTACCTCTGCTGCTGCTGCAGAAAGTTATATGCAAGCATTTGAATCATTTTATCACACTACCAGGAGCAATAGTACATTTCACCAGGGACTAAGTCACGTGAGGCCTGCTTTTTGCATCTTTACCTAATTAAATTTGCAGTACTAAGAAGTTCTTTGTATGGGTCTAGCAACAGAATCCATGCATCTGCATTTAGTTCAAGGATTAGTAACTCATCTAGCAGTTATCATTGTTATTAATTCTGCGTATTCTGTTACACGCTAATACTGAGTTATCTTTGGCACATCCCACAGAAGACACTCCAGAAAGCTGGAAGAATTGAAATTTTGAATACTAAGGAAAATCAGCTCCAAGCCTCATTAACCACAGAACCATCACCCTGTAAGTACTGTAAATCTTAGCACTACCTGAATAGAAGTGATGAGACCGGCCTGGTAAGGCCATCAGAGGCTTCCTTTCCTGCTGCCTCTTCAGATGGAACACAGACTACCAGAGCCGATATTCTGTAACTCATTCAACCTCTTCTGGCAGCCTGCATGTGTCCCTGAGGCCATAAGATGGGTTATATTTACCACACACAATGGCAGTAACATACTGGAGGTTATAAATTATTGCAACTTTGCTCACAGACATGCTTTCACACTCACAGCTAAGTCTGGTGGTGAATTATGGCCTTAGGAAAAACAAGGAGTTGAGAGACATCATCTTAACTGATGGCAATATTACTTCAATTCCATACAAGTAAATAAGTATACACATATGGAACAACCTCTTTTCTTCTATAAGTATCAAGGGCAGCAGTCTCACGTACTTTGTAATGTTACTCTAGCTCTAATCAAGCCATAATTTTATTTGCCATATATTTACGTTCCCCTTCTCCCTCTTACTCCCCCAAATGGAGTAAGAATTCTAATAATGTAGTTCGGGGGGGGGGGGGGGGAAGTAAAACAAAATACCCATGAAGCCCTTCCCTCTGATCGATTTTTGAGAAAAACTAATGACAGCTTTCATGCCAGCATTACTATTATGTATGCATATCAAGGAATTCCGCAGTTAAAAATCACTAAGAATTCAACACTATAGATTCAGACATATACACAGCTAAAATAATCCATGCACCTGCTAAGTATGAACACTTCTTCATTTATGTAAGTAGTATAGATTTTGTTTAGATATAGAATGTCCATATGCCATAATTGCTTATACCTTTGTCTTTACTGACTACATATGCAATTTTGTTATGTTAAAGCATATATTCTATGGTAATTCAGAATCAAAATATATTTAAATAATTGTCATTATACAAATGAGACACGCTACCTTCATTTTAGTAACAAAAACCAAACATCATTTCCGTAAGAAACTGCTGTATTTTTGTCACTGTAAAATGGTTTCTGACTTTAACCTTACACATTTAAAAATCTGATCCTTTTCTGCCTTGTCATTTTTCATTGCATATTGTCGGCATACAGCAACAGAAATAAACTTAGTTGTCAGAGAAACAATAAAAGATTTTGAAACCAACAAAGGTAGAAGGAAAATGAAAGAGTACTGAAATCTAGTTAATTAAAAATGTAGAAACATTTTAAGTAATTTTAAGTTTACAATGTTCCTATAAATTACAGTATAGAAATAGGTATGACCCAGGCACTCTGAACACTGCATTCATTTCCAACTCACTGCAAAAAACAATACAAAATGTTTGACTTGCATACTAATAGATCACCCCTTTTGATACTATGTTAATACAGTGTTAAGATTTTGTTCAAAAAAATGACTGATAGTTTTCATGGTCAGTATTTTCAATGAGGGATTTCTCTAATTCCTTCAATACACTTGACAAAGCTTAGATCTGCTGAACTGAAGGGACATCAAGTTTCTCATTTCTGTTTCTTTATTTCTATTTCTTTTTCTTTGTGAGGAGGTGGATGGAAGTAGATAAAGGGTGGTATGATAGTCTGTTGCAGTTTTCATTGCTGAAAATACACTTCTATCTGAATTGACTTCTGTGGAAAGTTCATGTATGTTAAAAAGATCATAGAATCACAGAATTGGTAAGGTTGGAAGGGACCTGTGGAGATCATCTAGTCCAACCCCCCTGTTTAAGCAGGGTCACCTAGAGCATGTTAGACAGGGCTGAATCCAGGTAGGTTTTGAGTATCTCCAGAGAAGGAGACAAAGGGCTCATCCGGGATTTGAATCCGGGACCTCTCACAGCCTAAGCAAGAATCATACCCCTAAAAACATGCGTATTATAATTTATGAAAACATTATAATTATAAATATTAAGCACTTTATACATATGAAGACATGTATGTAAATAACAATTCTACATATAATTAAAAAAAATATTATAAATCTATTTGAAGTATATATTGAAATCACTTTGAACTACATTGGAAGAGTGACAAATTTAGTCCTGCCTATAAAACATTTTGTCTACCATTGCAAAAGGGATATATTTACCATATAATGGGCATTTGGGAGACTAAATAAAAAGTATTCTAGCAGCTAAAGCTGAATGAGAAGTGTTCTATTGCTGATTCTATCCTAGCTCTACGCTGACCAGATTACCTAATGCCTCATGCACACTTCTTCAGGGATGCAAATGAGCAGGACAGGCTGGGGGGAAAGGTAAAATTCTGAAAGAGATCATGTTCCCACTTTAATTTTTTTCTGGTATATTAGAAAGCTTTTTCTTAAGGTAAAGCATCCACTTCCTGCCTTTCTTGACTCTGTCTGAAGAAAGGAAGGAATCAGACTTATTCCGAACTACGTTTCCATACCACACAGCTTAATATTATGCCTTTATTGTGCCTTTCCTTTCCATAAGGATATCAAGAAAAGATGGTAAGTTCCCAAGATGAACTTTCACAGGACTTAAGACCAGAAACTCTAAATACATTTAACCAGACGTCTTGCACATCACAAGCTATTTAGCTTCACCCATTTACCTCAGAAGAGAACTAAGTAATTGGCATTTTAACTTAACTACAACTCAGGTTTGGATGAAGTGCATCTTTTAAGGAAAAACAATCATTCTTGATATGAACAAATTTAAAGATGAAAAGCCCTCTTTTTCCTCTCAATAGGTTATTTCAATGGGCAGTCACTCACACTTATTTCCCATTCAAAATTGTCTGGCAATAACTTCTAAACATTGATTCTTGTCAAGCTTTTATTAGATAAAAGAGTCCTTTACTTTCTTCCACAGAGGTATTTACTATGCTATAACCGAATCACATATCAATCTTCTTTTCAATAAACCAAAGAGACTGAGGTCTTTAAATCTCCCACTGTTAGGTATTTTCTCCAGCCATCAGATTTCCTGTGCTTTCTTCCTTTCACTTTTTGCGTCCCTGCATAGTGAGCAATGCAGTCCCCAGTATATCCTTCCACAGAGTGGAAGGACCAAAGCTCTGAGAGACTCGGTTTATATAGAACTTAAAGACTCTCGTGTAGGAGGTATTTTTGAAGTGAAAGACAATGCCATCAACACTGATGCCAAAGGCAAGCTCTAGAGACAGTGTGCAACTCATCTTCTCATCTTGTTCCGGAAGCTGAAAACATTCAAAAATGCTGCCACAGATCGTCAGACATGCAATGCAAATCAGATAATCAGATAGCTCCCAGGTCATCTAAAAAGCTTCCAGATGTAAGCTGAAATATCACAAATTTCACACCTTGGACTTTTCCTTTTCTTAAAAAAGGAAGATAGACTTAAAAAAGGAACACAGACATTCAAGTATAAATGTAGTCAGTGTCACAAAAGCTTCACAGCTGATAGGATACTGCACAAAGTAAAACCCTTGTACAATCAGACTGCTTGTCTGGGAGACCTACATTAATCCCTTGGGGCTCAAATTAGATTGAAACTGTTCTTTGCAGTTTCCTCTTTTCATGTCAGTAATGAAATAACTAACAATAAATATCAGTTTTTGGCCCTGGAAAAAGCTTTATCTTTTCACTTAAAAAAAATAGATTTCTGATCAACCTTTCTTTTTCATATAGAAGTACAGGTGAAAAATTGCATGCAATAGTTCAACTGTAATATGCAGGTGGTATTTTCTTTCCTATTTTTAAGTGTAAGAAAGTTCTCTGTGGGAGTGTGAGTAGCATTTCAAAAGCAGCATAGAGCTCATTCTATTTTAGTCCTTGGTTCCATGAGGAATATCCATAAGGAAATTTAGTAATGATTTACCATGTTTCTATTCTGAATGAGATAGTGATATAGGGACTAATACAGAAACATCACATCCACAGCTGCCTTTTTGTTTTCTTTGAGCCATTTGAATGATGCAAAGGAGCAGGGGATGTAGGGGATCATGTTACTCAAGAGATATTCCACAGTGAAATGCTGTTTGTATTCTTTTACAACTATATTTGGAATAAAGTCCCTTAAATACTTTTTTGCTTTTACTTATTTATTTTACAATGAGAAGCCCCCAGTGACATTTTCAAAAAAAGTGGAAAGCTCTAGGTACAGACTAGTATTCTTCCCTTATTCTCCCATCACCAATTTGATTTGTTGTAGTCATAAAATCTTTCTTGGAAGATTAGTTGTTTCTCAGTTGTCTCTATGCACTTTGTGTTTCTTTTTTTGAGAGTTAATGGATGCAATTTTGTTAGCCATTAAAGTATTACAAAATCACTATTAGGTTCATTTAATTCTAAGCTAGGTCATTCTGTGGCTGCTTGGAGGGGAAATGAGTGACAGGAAGCTGGAAGGAAAATTGTCTTGTACAAAAACATCCTGATAGCTTTAAGACCCTCACAGATGTGCTTATTAAAGATAATCAAAAACTAGAGATCTTTGAAAGTTATATTAAGTTTTGCAATATCTGAACATTTATGTAGCATGAATTTTTTTCATTTGCTTTTGGAGATTTTGAACTATCTTTCCAGATGGTTAAAACTTTTCTTATATATCTTAAATTCTTTTTTTCTGATTTTTCCTCTGCCAGTTACAAATAGGTAAGGCTGCCTGACAGAGGCCCAAACATAAGGCAGCCTCCAGTCTGCCTGATGACCCTCATTTCCAAGATCAAAAATAAAAATGAACAAGAAGGTTTTGAAAGACATAAAAAAGTGCTAAGGACTTCCCGAAATCCTACATACCTTTCATTGCCACAATCTCCATACCCTTTGCTTCATTTCCCTACTGCATATATGATTCAGCCAGCTTCATCCAAACCTTCATATGGCCAAACAGCTCCCAGAAGTAGTACCAGCTTTCTTAGATCTGTTAGGAATTAAGTCTTTGCTGCATATGAACTTCACATGGATGCTGCATTCAGACAATGGTGTAGACAGTGAGAAAAAAGGCAAGTTCTATGTTCTCTTCACCAGATGGCTGCTTTCCCCTTCATTGAACCAAATTGCCAGGGAGTGTTTGAGCTATCTAAGGTTGGAAGAGATGGAAGATGAACCCAAATGAGGAAAGTACTACACACCACCTTCCTCCTCCTAACAATGTTCCCTAAATATCGAGAGCTGTGAAAGTAGGAGACAGAGTGGCAGCACAGTTCTCTAAATACCCTTCTCAACACCTCTCCCTGTTTTCTCAGGCAAGCTCTCACTCAGGAAGTCTGTGTCGTTCTCTCCCTAGGGCCGGAATCCCATGGCAAGGCTACTACTTCCCTTCCTCCCTTTTGCAGAGTAACAGCTCTTGAAGAAGTGGGGAGGTGCACAGAAGGGAAATCATTAACAAAAAGTTCTGCTTGGGCTAAGATGATGCTGAATTTCCAAAATTCACCTCGTGAAACTATTACCCCGACCGATGTATTAGATGGTAAAGCCAACAATTAGTACTTACCTACTCCTAGTTCCCACACACTGCTTTTCATTTGGCTATGAGCTTCTCCACACTCTGTAGATCAGTGTCCATTTCACCAGCACAAAAAGCTGGAAGTAGATTAATTTATCTACTTGCAACTTTGCAGCGTTGCCCAGTGCTTTTGGATGCAAGATTCCATGGTACTAAAATCATAGTAAGGCCATACTAAAAGTGTATTTATTGTAAGAAAGCAAATTTTTACCAATCATATATTTCTTCCTTTCTTCATCTTTCCTTTTTGTTCCTTCTATTTTTCCTTATTTTAGTTCATTTGTTAAAGGATTGTATGAAACAAAACACATTCAGTAATGAAGTGTATTATGAATTCCACACTTGGAATAAAATACACTATTCTTGATGTCAGCAGCCCCCAACAGATCAATTCAAATTCATACACAGGTAGCAGGGTGATTAAGAAATGAAAAGTCCATTCAATGAAAGACAAAGTAAAGAGTTAAGTTTCCTGGCAAAATAAAGATTCAGAAAAGATTTCATTTCTCTCTTTGAGCACATTAGAGATAATCACCATGGACAAACAAAATCTTCTAAGCCAACCTATACAGTCAGAAAGAAAAATTAGTATACACTGCCAAGGAATAAGTTTAGTTTGGAAATAAAAAGATTTCTAACTATTTAAGTAGGATGATTATAGAACAGCCTATAACAGGAAGGACAGGGCAAAAGATCTAGTCTTTTAACAAGAAATGGAGTTTATATTATTTATTTTAGCACACCACCAATGAACCTGTTTGTTGTCTTACCAAAAGATTTTTTCAAGAAATCATTCTGATTACGACAAAAATTTATATAAGTAGCCATGCATCTACATGGAATTCTATTAGCCACATACTGTGACGTTTATGTGCAGAGTATTAATTTTGCAGGTCTGTTGTCATGCATAGTTCTATTTTTGTTGCGTGTGCTACCATTTTGCTACATGGAAATATTTCCTCAGATAACACTGGTTCTCTGCAAGTTACTGTTCCTTAGGGAAAAGCTTTTTTTTGCCTTTTTTTTTTTTTTTTAAGTACTGTACATGCATTTTTTTAAGTACTGTACATGCATTTGGATTTACTCTTCGAACTTTTTTCATACTATATGACCTACTTCTATAAATGACAGAAAGAATATAACTCCAAAGACTGCTTTTCAAAATGTTGAGAAAAAGCGGGGGGGGGGGGGGAAGCACTCTTCAGTATAATGTCTGCCAATTTTAAGATTTTAAGAACTAAAATTTATAGAGACTGAGAAATGTATCTTTAAATAAATGTTGTCAGCCTGCTAAATATAAACTTTTTCATTTTTGAGGTATTTCTTTACCACTAACCTGCAGTTGTTTGCCCATTTCCTAAAATTTTGGACTTAGTTTTCCCATTGTCTTTTTCCTGCCCTCTCCTCTGTCCTCTAGAGACATTTATCCGTGGGGTGTGTGGTGCAGTTTTTTTTTTTTTCCCAGTGTACAGAAAAGAGGAAACCTCAACTTTCATCTAGTACTAGCCTTTGAGTTAGGTGCTGATGATACTAGACTGGTCTCAGAGTTTGTTCTCATTCAGGCAGGTCATTTATTTGCATTCATCTCCTGCCTGAGAGGTTATTCCATTGATTAACCTACACAGGCTGTTCATTTCCATCTCTGCAAATGTGGCAAAACCGTTAGTGACACTCCTAATCAATGCAAAATAATACTGATTTACTTTTCACTTTTACTCACCTACATGTGAAAACTCTATTTCTCCGTAACATTGAATTTTATCTGTGTAGCAACCTGAGACAGCAAATATCTTTCTAAGGTACAAAGTCTCTCATGTCAGTCATTATTGACTTGTGGTGCAAAATCACCTTCTTCCAGAAAGTTGCCAGTACACTGTTCCTTCCCGTACCACTGGATAGCATCGTACCCTCCCAGCAACTTGTGTTTTCCATTTGCTGATAGACTGCTTAGCTGACAAGTACAGACTCTGTCTACAATGCAAAAGTGTATCTTGTTTGAAAGTTGCATTAATAATGATTACTAAAAACAACTAGTAAGAACAAGTAGCTCACCAATTCTTTTAATACAGCTTGTCCCTGTCACCAGAGACCATCAATGAGACAAATGAACTCCTCACAGTTGGTACAGGTTTTGCTTTGTTTGGAAATTTTCTAAGACATATTTCAGAGACAGTATTTAGAACATAACTGATTTATCAACTTTCTAAAATAATCAATTCTTTAAAAAGGAATTTCACCTGACTTCTATGACAGCAGGAACCCACCCTACAAGCTTGACTCCACTCCCATTGAAGCAATTTGCAAAATGGTGCAGGATAAGGCCCTATGGGGTCTTTTATTCTTCTAAAAAAGATACACGCAGAAGCTCTTGGGAATGACAATAGAAACTATTACCCATATATCTGCTATGTATTAGTGAAGAGTATTTCAGTCCCTGAAATACATAAAGTCTCAAAGGAGAAAGGTAATGGTGTTAATAATTCACTTCCTAGCCTTCTCCACTGTTTCTGAGAGAATTTTTCAAGACCAAGAAGAAAAAAGAAAGATACACTGAAAGGAAATTGAAAGCACCCCTGTGATTTGAAGTTTAGCTGCCATGCTCTCTTTTCACAGAAGTATAGATTCATTGATTCTTAAAAAGTTCTTTGGAAAGTCAGCTACACAAACTTGGGGGTGGGGGGAGGGGAGGTCCAATGCTCTGTGTGACCAGAATACCTTACTTTGACATTCATTACAACCACCACAACCAACACATTTATAGTCTAAGCAATCTTCTTTTCACACCTCAGTAGCTTCACAATAGTTACAGGGCAAGCCTAGCATTTAGGAGTTAGGAGGGGCTCAGTCAAGGTACAAATTGTAATTTTCCTTAAATATACAATAAACATGTCTTTAAATGCTATCTATAGTACCATTTAAAAGTGTTGTAAAAGAAGATGTCTGTGTGGTGAAGGAAAGTGTTGTCCTGTCTGCTGCCAAATTTATTCTTATTTCCATCCTGTCATACTGCTCCTCTCCCCCTCCTAAACTATCACCAGATTACTGTTTGAACTGAGTAGTAAGCAGCCATGGCAGTGCTCTGCTGTCAAGAGAAAATCCTGGTTCTTCTGCCAGCTCCCTGAGCAGCACATGTATTAGTCATGGCTCTGTAAATTCTTTCATATAACATGAACAACTTGTGAAGAAATTCCTGGGATTCTCACTGCAAGCATCCATTTATGATCTGCATCTCACAGCTTAATACACAAATAAAAGGCATCGTGGGAGATAAAAAAGCTATGGGAGATTAAAAAAAAAAAAAAAAAGCTATAGATTCTTGCAGATCCCTAGAATATACTTTCCAAGCACTGCTCCTAATGTCATATTACTTACTGGGATCTAGTTCTGCCTACTTTTACAGTTAACAGAATCCCTAAGCTTGGAGAAATCTGGTGATGAGGAACATACAGAAAATAGACTCTAAGGATGTTCCATTTTCATACTTTTGCCCTTATATGAACTTAAACAGTCTTATCTTTCACCAGTTAACTAACAGATACTATTAAGTAACTCCGAAAATTTAATTGCAAGCCAGGATTTCTTTCTTTCTTTTTTTCTTTTCAAGCAATAACTGTCTACTCAGAAATGCACACCAAGCTAGCATAACCACCCTTTCTCCTCAAGTATGTGATACTGGCTTCCACTATATTCCTTGATTTCCTATCACATTTGCATCAAAGGAATTCTTATTCTACTGTTACTGAACTGGAGCCTTCAGGAATGCATCAATTACATCGCCAAAAAGATGCCCAAATCACACAGCTCCTCTAGAAGCAAACTGCATATAACCTCTACTTGTAAACTAACTGGTAGTGCAACAGCAGAAATAGAAAATTACCCAGGAATATCCAGAAAGCTAAAGGCTATGGTTTCAGTTCCATGATTCTCCTGATGGCTTAGGCAAGCAAGAGACAGTAGTCTGACCATTGGTCAGGACTCTTAGAGCATAGCTAGCTTTATTTAATGGGCTTACCTAGCCACAGCAGTGGAATAGAAAAGACTCTGAAGGTCATATGGACCAAAGAATATAATAAAGGTTTTTCTTCTTGTATGTAACATAATTTCTTGCCAAAATACTACTGTGAACAACAATGAATTAATTTCTAGTTATCATCTGAAGAAATTAATATACCACTATCTCTTTATCTTGGAATAGGTATGAAGAGAATCAGTTTTGCTTACTCAACTGAAAACAAAAACAGAGCAAAATCAATACCAGAAGATTCAACTAAAAATCAAAGGGTGATCTTCCTTGCTGAAAAAATTCCAGATCCAAAATTGTCACCCACACCTTTGTTAGCGCAAGTTTTGCAAGTCATCTTCTGCTACCCTGTTCACCTGTCCTTCCCAGTTCCACCATCGGCAGAAGCAGATGAAAACAGCAGTGAGCAGAAAGAAACCATGTCCACTAGCAAATACTAGTTGAGTCTCGGGGAAAACGACTAGTAACATTGCTCCATTGATTGATGGTCGCATGGACTGTCTGCCTTTGCTGATGATGTCTCTAACTAGAGTTCTCTTGGCCAGTTCCAATTTGCTTTTCTTTTCTGCAGAGAAAGAAGGAATCTGGGTGAGCTGATATCAGGAAATACACAGTCTGAGGACAGAAACTTCTGTCAGTGCCAGGTGAGACCTGCAACCCACATTTACCAGTTGAAGCTGCAACCTCAATCTCACAAGAAAATCAGCCAGAAATTCCTGAGCTAACAGCAGCTGTTTAAGAGATCAGGAACAGCTGACAAAAAGTGACAATAAATTGTGGGAGTCCCAAATATTTTGAGAGAGCTGGCAAGTAAGACAACAATAATTACACGTTAAACCAGAGGTCTAGATCTGAGAAAGAAGTGTGGAATATTGCCCCAAACATAAGCTTGGTGATGTCAATTTATTCTGCAGGGGATAAATGTTCATATTCAGCATATTTTATGCTTTCCATCCCAATTTTTTCCTCCAGCTTTCTGCTTATCCTTGTATCTGTTCTGTCCACCCTCATCATTTTTTTTGACTCTACTTATGCATTAAGAAAGAGCTGTCTGATCTAAGTATTCTTTTATGTAGCAGCTAGTACAGTGAGGTTTTAAAGGTTAAGTAAGATGCATAGGTCTCAACACTATCACTAACAATAACAACAATAGGTTGTTCCATAGGCACAACAAACTGTTGCTGGAATGATCAACACACTGCCCGGACGTTGAAAATCAACTTTCTTTTATAGCAGACATTTCTCCAAATGCAATTCAGAAAAAATTACAGTGATGCTACTACACTATACTGCTATTATCTTACAAAAGATTACATTTCGTATGTCTGTCATTCAAAAACCTTTCTAATACGCAGACCTATTTCCTACACATAACCAAAATCTGAACCACGAAGAATTATGATAATCAACAAGAATTTTAGTTTTTCAATGGAGCAAGAAAATCAATTGGGGATAATACACTTGAGTTTATCTAACACTAAATGAAAAGAAACCCTAAAAAGGAATAATGATTCTACAGTAAGGCAATAGAGTTTAAAAAAGGGTTTGGGTCTTCTCTCTCCAAATCATTCCAACTATGCTTCTTCTCGCCAGCAGTAAAACAGGGATTATAGTTTTGCTTCTTCCCATTGTTACTCATCTCACACTGTGCTCATACCATATTCTGTATTTTACCTCGCATTTGTCGGCAGTTAATCAAATGGAAGTCTGACCTTCTTGGGGACTTCAAGTCCTATAGTTCTACAGTATTGTAAATACAAAATAGGGAGCAAACTGTTTATCAACTTTCTCCCTGGTCTACCCAGAAAACTTTGGGTTTGGCTGCAAGAGTCTGCAATTTTCTGAGTTGAAAATCTCAGCTTTTATAAGCACTTGTGTTATAGCTATTTTTAGTTGACTATAGTTTATTTGTCTAATTAATGTAATTGCATTACACACTGATGAAAGTCTGAATTATTATACATTATAAAGTATATTAACTGCATGAAATCATCTTATTATGGCATAGACTAGTACAATTAGCATATAATAATGTGGTAAAAATCACTAGAGATCTGTGAGGATAAAGAAATAACATTCAGTGTCTGCTTGGTAGCTAATATAAAGGCACCGTCCAGAAAATTTACGTTTTGCCTACAACTTACACTTGTTTTAAAGGAAGAGCTAGGATGGCAAGTTAAAGAGGAAGAAAGACTGTAAAATTTCATTTAATGCCTGCATTATCCATTTCAAGAGAAGCAGTTAATTAACTTAACTTGTGACTAAGTTCATTTTTACAGGCTTTCAGCAGCATAGGCTCCACAACTTCTCTACCAAATTCCAGCATAGTCTCCTGGTGCCTCTTCACACATTTATGGTTACACTTATTGCCAGATTTTGAAACACAAGGGAAATTTTTGTCACATCTAAGATGACTGGGAACTACTGACAGCTTTTCTTGCTCCAGTTATCTCCTAGGACGCAGTAGAAATTTTATTTAGCAAAATCTTTACTACTGAGAAGTGCCTAAACACTCAAAATCCTTCCTTCGCGTGCCACGGCCGCAGGCAGGGACGAAGGCTCACCCGGGCGCTGCTCCGCGGCCGCGTCAGGGCGCCGAGAGGCCTCGAGGCCCGGCCGGCGCAGCCCCTGCAGCCCCAGAGCGGGGTGGGGAGGTGTCCACCGCGCCAGGCTCCCACCGCGCCCCTCATCATCCGGCAAGAGCGAGGAGCAAGATGGCGGGGGCGGCTCTGGCGAGGCACCAGGCGAGGCCGGTCAGGACCGGCCACAGCTGGTCAGGGCCCGCCCTGCCCTCAGGAATTTCCTCCCGGCCATAACTTGGCACTGTAAGGCTTAAGCCCTGTGGGAAATTTTAGCGACTGGGAGGCAAAGGAAATGTTTTGATGGAAACACGAACACAGACTCAGGCGCGGGAGCTCGGTTACGAGCCGCTAGAATATAACGCTAGCATATAAGTTGCTGCTGTTACTGTTAAGTCAAAGCTGCAAAGTGCTGCTTGTGAGATTGCTTTCCTAATCTGTCTTCCCCAGGAAGGGCTGTCAAAATTGACTTCCGCACTAAAAATTAATTTGCAAGACTTTAAGTAGTGAGAGAAGGATAACAAAAGTACAATCTTATGGCTGTTATGCTAATGACATAGATAAGATGGAACTAACCCAAAACAAGCAATTATCTGCACTTACTTTATTTTGTAATCACTACCTAGGTATTATTTTCTGTTAAAGGAAAAAAGTAATTACAGAAATGTGTATCATTAAGGAAATGCCAGTCCCATATTATAAATATCCTATGCAGTTTGGAGGCACTGGCAAACACAAAGCTGCAGTTAGATAGTACATAAAAAGGATTAGAAAAGAGAAAAAGGATTGTATTTTCCCACTTCATTTCCTAATATAAAGCCACTCTGTTCTATTCAGGAGGGAAGGAATGCAATATAATTTGTCTATGTTTTAGATATGAGTGGATTTTTGCAAAGCATATTTGTATAGATGTTAACAAAAGTTTTTTAAATATTAAAAGACAACAATAACATGAAAGAAAGGAAAGTCAAGGTAAAGTGCTAAATGATGCTTTGAAGACAGAGAAAAGTAACATGAATATATATAGGAATAAAATATTCTAAATTCTGTTTATAGAAGTCCTGGGACTACTACCATGCTTTTTTCTTGGGAAAACATGGACAAAAGGTCACAGCTCAGATGTTTGCTACAAGGAAATAAAAGGGGACTTTGTAGCAATGTGTTCTCTACACATTTAAGTAGAGTTAAACATTTTAAGAAAATAAAACACCAGTAGGTTAAAAGGTGCAGGCTGCAAAAATTGGTAGGTCTTTTTCAGGAGGTAATGTGGATTTTTTTTAGCTTATTAAATGACTTCATTTGTGAATCCTGATAGAATCTTATGTATGACTGCTAAATGGCAAGCATTAAAATGAGAGCTGTAAAAGTCAGCTCCACAGTGTACGCTTCCTGAAACAGCTAAAGCTTTCAGCCCTCCAGGCAGTTTGACCTTTTAACTACCAGTTTATTAGTAGCATACTGCTACTTTTAGGGTTCAACACATCATTAACAACATGCTTTAAGAGAAATCATTCATGCTGAGACTAGCCAAGTGTTGGGACACCTTTCCTTTTCTTTTATTGTCAATCTTTCAACCTGTTGTCAACCCGTCAACCTTATTAACATTTTACATATTAGAGTCACGACTCAAAGCTTAGACAACAATAGAGCATCCCAGTGCCAGTTTCCTGAAGTTATGGAGCAACTTAGTTCTTCCAATAACACCCTTCTCCATAATAGCCAGAAGGCTCATGGAGTCCTGAAAGGTCCCCTGAGAAAGAGAGTGCGTATCATTGCAGTGGACAGTTTTGGCTCTAAGTCCATAGCTCTGAAGTTCTCACTGTGAAACATCTGCCCTCGATCTGGCAGTCAAAAAAATCCTTAAGCTCTCTAGCCACAAACTCCTCACAGACAGCCTTGTCAAGTTACCTAAATTTTGACACCCCATACAACCTAATAGAGATTTCCAAGCTTGCCATGTAATACAATCTGAGTTGCTGGCAGCCACAGCTGCCTTCACATGCCACGTCTTTCTGATCTCTGCTGTTAACAATACTTTAAGTGTCAACAGATGTCATCATGTGTAATGTGTCAAGAACAGCCAACATGTGTGCCATAGTTGACAGAGTTCCCTCCAAAGAGGCAGCATGTATATTATGCAGACATGTCCATTATAACCATTCTGACACTGTGGGCACAGGAGCTCTTTTGAAAGTTCACTGCAGTGTTCACTTGTGAAGTTCAAACTAATTCGGCTTACTTTTTATTTGTGTGATTGGGGAAAAAAAAATAAAACAAAACAGACCATGGATGATTCCATCCTGCCTGCTCATAAATACCCATTCTTTGGCAGCTGAAGATGGTGACCTTTCATATTACTGGCTAAACTCTTTGGTGGTTTAACACCAGTGTTAATGTTAAATTACCATAGCTCAGAGCAAATTGAAATCCATCATGTGCTACCCTATAGCACTTGCACATACATAAGAAAATATTTCAGTATGATTTCCAGACCACAGGCATTAAGCTTCAAGATGTAGTGGGTGTTTGCAGATTAGAAACATCTGTGTGTCCTACCCATATCCCTATCAAATAAATGGAATCTGTTTCATTTAAATTAATATGTTCATCTAATCTCCATCTAATGAATAGAACCAGTAACTCTTCCAATCAATTTCCCATATTTGTGAATACATATAGGACTAAATTTGCACATACTCTATCCCACAAGTGATCAGTAAAACATTAACAAAGTGAACACTGAGACTACTTGAGTCAGAAAGCTAACACCACAAATCAGTCAAAAAGTACGAGAGACCTTTACCAAAATCCTTGTGAAATGTACATACCTATCTGGTCAACTGTATTCAGAACACTCATTTGGTCAACTCTGAAAGATGTTCAGAGAGTAGCTATTTTTTGTGAAAACTCTTCTATTCACATAAGACCAAGACATTCTACTGGAGCAGAATTATGCACTATTGTTCTCGTATAGAACAATTCTATCTTCCAATGAAGGGGAGGAGAAGAGACAAAAAACTCAAAACTAATGAAAAGGTTAAATTTTTAGATGCTACGTTAGCCAAAAGGAGCCGTTCACAAGTCAACTGTAGTTTACAATATGTTACCTGACCAGTTACTTGCAGCTTCTCTGATGTATTTTGTCAGATTCAGTCTGAAAAGAGTTTGGAAGCAAGCTGAAAAGTGATCTTTGTTTAAAAAGATAACATTTTGGCAAGCATTGACATAACTAAAGATTTCAGCCTTGATATGACTTATTGATATTATTACAAACTATTTAAACAAATTTTGATATTATTTAACATACTTTACATATAAATGAAGGGATTGCACTAATCAAGATGAATCTAACTTGCACTAGTGAGAGTACACTAAGCAAAGAAATTGTTGGGGCTGTCTATATTCCCTGGAATTCATGATAAATTTCAGAAATATTCATTCTGGCATTTTTCTTAAGTGGAGACATACACACAAATATTTTCAATGACTAAAACTATTTTACAACAGAAGCATAGATAAATACATACATATAATTCAGTCTCTCTTTCAAGGATTAAATAGAGAAAATTGGTATTTTGGGACAAAGTCAAAAAAATATATATTTTCCTTTAATTTGGTTGACAAAAATCTAGAACAACATTAGCATCAAAATATAAGAGATTTCAAACATCAAAAAAGTTTTCATACATACCAGAGGATACACAGATTATTTATCCACTTTTTAGAAAAGATGTAGTATGAACAATTACAGAAAAAACAGAACAAAAAAACTCCGTGACTTTCTGAACAAATTTTAAGGAACACCACAGTCCTTGCATTGTTACCCAAAAGGGAATCAGTTCTTTAGAATCAGCCTACCACATTAGATTGTTGTGATAGATCATAAAACAATTCAATTACTGCATTGTCCCTCCTGTAAGTATAACAACTATGTTCTGAGATGCACTTTACACCAAAGCTTATTTAACATGTAATCAGCTCTTCAGCTAGAGATATATATTTATTTAATTCTCAGAAAGATAATTATTGATCCTGACATAAGGGATGGCTTCAGGAAAAAATACTATCCTTATAAAACAGATGTGAATTCTTATTTCACATATAACTAAAATTAGAGACATTCAAACCAGTTTGAAAAAGCAGACTTTTAGATCAGATGCATAGATAGCTACCAGGTCAGAATGAGAAAGAAAGAGGAATTATTAGTAAAATAATGCTTGAAAATATACAGCCTGTAAAATAAGAACACAAAATAATTACATAACTGCTTTATCCAGCAATCAGATCCGCAGTACCAATTTCTCCCTATGAATCTGTCCATTACAAAAAAAGAAACCTGAAAATTCACCATGCTCTATGTTATAGTTCCTTAGTTACTACCAAACTAGCTGTAAAAACTACCCAAGTATTGCAGATTTAACTCCTAACTGCTTTGTTACATTACTTATATGAAAAAGGGAGAGATAAAAAGTATCGCCAAGAGCTTTAATTTCTTACGGATCTGAAGAATTTCATTTTTTATTCTCACTGCACATGACTACACTTAAATTATAACTGTCAAAGCGATTACATGTTTTTACTGAATTGCTTTAAAGGAATCATGAGAAATCTCACAGAGGTGCCAGAGGTGCCTTAACATTCCCATCCATTTTTTTTTTAAATGAACCATACTAAAGGTTTATCTATCACTGGGTTTCAATATCCTTGTAACAGTCAATATTACTGAATATTAAAACAAGCCTTACAGAACTAATTTGATTATTAATATATGAATATTTTCAAGGAATCAGTGAAACGTCTTTCATGCATTTCTCTGCAAAACTCCAAACAGCTGAAATATAAACTGGACCTGGAATAATGAATCCCTTCCATTCAAGTGGGAAGGGGTCTGGAATGGTAGGAGGTGATAGGAAAACCAATAGGATTGTCAAGGTAGAGAATAGGAAAGTGCTCTTTGGGGAAAGATGGTTGGGAATGGGAGATCTGTGTTGGGAAACACTGGGAAAAAAAGGATACTTTCAGTTGATTGTCCTGCAACCTTGGGACTGCAGCCTGCTTCTCTAACTATATACCCTCATTTGGGTGTGTGATTACAAGGATGGTATCCCACTTTCTCCACCCTTTTTCCTTTCTTTTTCTTAAAGAAGATGTGGTCTTAGACAGCAGGGTATAACTAAAAGGTAAGAAACATAATAGAAAAATAGCATGTTTCTGTTAAAAGACCTTTTTTTCCACTCACATCCTGATAGTATGTCTTTTATAGTTCTAATGAAGAAAGAGAGCATTATGGTATGGAACTTGGTATGTTGAAGGTGATAAGATCTACTACAATAAAACAGACAGGAAAAAAGAAGGAAGATCTCTTTTAGATAAAAACAGGTCAAGATTATTGAAATGTGAGCACAACTTAATTTGAAGTGGAAATATCTTCAGATTCTTATAATTCTCCAAAAGCTTTAAAAGACATCTTCAATTCTTTTTGATAGACCGCCTCAAAGGAAATTGAAGGTCAAGTACGATCAATCTCACGTAAGACTGGACAAAAATAAACTTTAATAAACTTGCTATTCTCTTCACAAGCCATCAGTAAATTCAGTTTCCACGTCATATTTTAAAAGGTCTAACCTTTTAGACAAAGGTATCAGTCAAGCACTTCTACAACTTCTGTGCTAAGCTCTTAAAACCTCAATGGAATCAATTACAACATTTAGCAAAACAGTTTGTAACAAGGAACTTCAGAGATTCCAGTCCAATATTCTGCTTATTTACTTCTACTTAATTCTACTAATTTAAATTCCCCAATAAGGAGAGAAATCTCAGCATTTTGGGATGTTTTGAATCATCTTATATATCATCACCACCTTAAAAAAAAAAAAAAAAAAACACAATCTTTTTTTAAACACAAAACAAAATGTTCCTGAAAAATGCCTCAAAATCCTTGGGGTCTGAACATTCTCAGTTTATAAAGAGTGTAGATCATTTTTCTCCCTCTTTTCATGTTTTCACAGAACAATCTCTTTCCTTTGGGTTGCCTCTCTGATGTCAGGCTCCATCAGCTTGGCTGAAGCACTCCAGTAACTAAAGATGAACCTAATCAGAATTCTGGATCTGGATACTCCAAATCCATCAAATGTTCCATCAAATCCATATTCAAATCTAGAAAAAATACAAATGAAGCATGATTCCACCTTTACAAATATGTATTTAGCATTTCTATAACAGCAGCAGACTGTGGCACACAAATTAGCCCCAAGGGATTCTGTGTAGTAGAAGAAAACGCCCATAGCTCAGTTATCAAAGCTTACATAAATCCTGTAGGGTCTGGTCAGAGCTTTTGGGGTCTTCTGATGTTATTACTAACACAGCAGAATAATGTGTGGTTTTGCTGTACTGTAAATTCAATAAAGATGAGAGTAACCCAGAAGAGAATAATACAGAATGTTTTACAAAGAAACAAGATTATTTTAGCTTTGTTTAAAGTCATTTGTGTCAGTAAAAAAAAGGTAGAAAGGAAGCTGACTATAGAGAGGAGAAATGACTAGCAAAGAACTGAAAATACTGTTTTATATCCTTATTCACAATCATTTTAAGAATATACTCTAAGGAAAGATATTCCCAAAACCCCTACTAAGGTAAAGCATATGCTATAACTTCTTGAAAAGATAGCACTGATGTTACTTTTGCTTTGTTTTCATTGTCTATTTTCTCTTTTCAGAGAACTTAAGACAACTGCTTGATTGATACATTGAGCTAGGTTCTCTAATGCTTTAATGTGCAGAACAGCATACAATACAGCAATACAGCATAACTGTAACATCACCAGTGTGCATGAGATCTGGAGTTAATGGATTCTCTAGAGAACTGCAGTAATGGTAACACTAAAACTGTACCACGGAGATCCCAGAGAAGCTTGTGCAAATATTCTTCAGGAAAAAGCATACAGAAATGTATCTAGTGAATCCACTTAATACATTAACATGCCAAACAATATCAATCAACTTCCTCCTCTGTCATAATAATGAATTTCAAGTTTGAAGGTGTCCACTTTGTCTATACGTAATTGGAAAACACAACGCTGAAGGTTTTTTTTTGTTTTTTTGTTTTTTTTTTTTTTGGGGGGGGGGCGGGCTGCTGTTCTTTTCTGACATGAGAGCAAAGGGGTAAAAGGATTCCTTTCTCACACTACTGGTAACATGTTAATTAACAGATAATGTATAGTCAGCACTGGATCACCACTTCTTCTTCTTAAACCAAATATAGGCATTCTCTCTTGAAAACACCTTTGCTTTTTTGACTTCTTGGTTAGACTGTGGATCTATGTATTTGTCTGAATACAGTGACCTGGATTTCTCTTTTCCTCTGTTTCTACTGGCCTCTAAGAGCTTTGTATGTCTCTTACAAAATTTATCTGGGCTTATCTTCTGTTGCATCTACTATACAATCTCTGCCAGCCCTACCATCACCCCCTCTCTTGTGATGCCTTCTCTTACTGATACAGGGATTTAAAGAATTTACTTCTGTCTCTAATGTGTTTCTACATTCGTTCCTTTGAAACAGCTTTGAATCTGTATTAGAGAATTCCTTGTCAGTCATATCATAATCACTTTATGATTCCCTCCTCACGTCTGATGGGATCTCAGACTCCACAAATTCAGGTGGTCTCTCTGTGCATTACCAGATATTGCTCTCCTGAATCAGATAAAGGCCCACATTAAATGTATTCCATTCTGTCAGCATTTTATGTAAAAATCTACAGCAGACCCTTAGTGGGGGCTGGAAAAGAGCTGGCAGCTGGCATGAGTGGGAGTAAGCAGCCTAAGGACAGTGTGCAAAATGCAGCAATGAATGACAGTTCCATTTTTATCAGAAACGGAGCCTGGGTTTGCTAAAGAATCTCATCTACTGTTTAAAATTATACTTTTAACCTGCAAATCTTTCTCACTGCTTCTTCCAGCATTGAAATGAATTGAAATTCAGTGCAGATGGCTCATTAATATCTGAGAAAGGAGGGCAAGTTATCCTCCTGAAGAATTTTATTGTTCCTCCTGTCTTTGATTTAGGCCAATCTTGGGTGAAAGTTTATACTTTCTAAAGATTAAGACTAGAATTTCTAAACAAACATAGGCAAAAGAAATATCCATTGACACTCAGATGGATATGCATTTTTCCAAATAACAAAAAGATGCAGCAAAACTCATTTGTAAGCCAGTAAGAGTTGGATACCTAACTGTGTTAGGCCAGAAAAAACGTATATTAAAATCCCCCGCTTTATTGTTCTGAATCTGATTTAGAGTTGAGAATGGCTCTGAATCATCTTTGCTTTGTATTCAGTGGTTATCTACAGAACTCACCAGATTTTAAGCCTATATACGCATGCACATGTGGAGAAAAGAGAAATATGAGACAACATCCCTACATATTATAAATTGGAAAGCTTAGTTTAATAGCTATCTTTTATGGAAAAATAATAGAAACATTAATATATATTTTGTAATAGAAACATTAGTATATATTTTATATTTTGTATTCATTGATACTTCAGGATGCATAATGTATATAATGATATCAAAAGCCTATTAAATGTACTTGTTCTAGGGAAAAAAAAACAGCTTTGTCTATCAGTATATAGCATCTGATCTTCCAAGGTGCCAATAAACTTCAGTTCCTATTGATTTGAATAAAATCAGAACCATGAAATATTCCTTTTATATTATTTCAGAGAATGTTTCCTGAGAGATTGCTTGGTAGTCTGTGTCTGTGAATCAATTCAGATATCTAACTAATGGAGTAATATTTTATACAAGCTATTACCACTGCATTATGATGATCAGACATCAAAATCATTTCCTTATCATAGAATTGGTAAGTTTGGAAGGGACCTCTGGAGATCATCTAGTCCAACTCTAAATGAGCGGCCCATACGGGGATCAAACCCATGACCTTGGCATTATTAGCACCACACTCTAACCAACTGAGCTAAACCTAACCCCATATTATTACAAGCTCCTTCTGGTGCCATTTCATTTTGCTTTAAAAGCACCTTTAGTTAATCTGCCTTTACAGCATGAACAAAAAAGTACACCTGTGAAGAGCCTAAACAAATTTGAATGCAGCTCTTGTTTTTGTACACATGGATCATACACGACCAATTTCTAGCTGTATTTGTTTACTTTTAACTATCATCCATATGTATCAGTCTTCTTACTAAATACACATTTAAGGACAGACCTATTGCAATTTCATATTGAAAGCAATTTCTTAATTTAAAAATCATTTATCAAGGATGCTCCATCTAAAATATTTTCCTTTCTACCACTTCTACGAAGAAAAGCGATAACTGACAACGGGTAATCTACAACATGACCACTGGGGGTCATTGATCTTACACAAATATTCCAGTACAGTAATATATTTGTGTCTTTATTGCATAGGAATAATATTTTTAATTGAATTAATTATTTCAAAAGAGAAGGTCACTTGGAGAGTCATATGCAGAAGATTAACCAATGGCACTCTCTTGTTTCAGTTGTTACACAGGAAAAAGGAATACAACATTGTCCAAAGAGATATCCAGAATAAAAGCAAGAATCCGAAAAACTGGATACATCACGTAACATGTATGTAGGGGGAAAAAGACTCTACACCTTTATTCAGTTATTTTCTTACATTTTTAAGGTGACAAACAAGAACTGTAATTGCACATACAGGAATTATTATGAAAAATGCAACACTGAACTCTGATTTACCTTGTATGATTTACTTTGCTTTTTTTGAGCTGTCCATAATATTTCTAAGCACTGTGCAGAAATCACAATCAAAGCAGAGCTTAATTCTAACATGCAGTGAAAAGCAGGCATTTAACTTACGAAATACAAAAATATGTTCTAACTAAAGAACAATACAGTCCAACGTTATCTTAGAAGCAGAAATCTTACATACCTGTCACTGCACCACAAATATGAGTTAAGAATTAACTGCAGTTTAAAAATCAATACACGTGATATGATCCCCCATAGTCCAGAAAATTTAAAATAAAATAAACAATAGGCACCTGAACATAACATCTAACTTCCAAAATTTGTAGAGCTTCAAGAAGTAGATCAGTTTTATCTGGTATGTAAGATTTATATCTTATATATGAGCACATACTCCTAATTAAGCAAACGCAACACAAGCACATTCAATCTTTTTTCCCAGTAATACAAATCATAGATTGACAATGAATGATGTTATCTTTCCAGTAAGAAAATAAACTTAGCTTTTCATCTATTTGCATGAACAGTATCTGTGCCTGCAAGACTACTAGACATGCATATATCCCTTTAAAATTCTGGCCTGCATAATACTGCCAGTAGATACTTTGGCTGCCAATTTCTGACCAAGAAATCACGTTCTTAAAGAGGAAGACCAGGCCTCCATTCCAATTTATATTCTGACTCACTGCTGGCTCCAATTTATTACTACTCAATCTCTTTCAGGCATACTTAATCTCTTCACCATAGGCACAAACTCTTAGCAAATTCACCACCAAGATGATACTTTGCTCAAAAAAATTTACATCTATAAAATGATAGTGTTTATATGCTACAGTACCAAATTTATCCTCACTTTAGCCTAATAAACAGCAACAGATACCTACAACACAGCCCAATAAACCATATATATCCCACAGCTTCATGGCTACTCCTCTTCCTCCTACCTTCAGCATTCCAAAAAGGACTTTTGCCACAGAATTTTTTTTGAAATCATCTGTGAGTCCCAAAATCTCATCACGAATTTTAGACTTGGCAAGGTAACCTTTTCCCTTGCCAAAAGGGGAGGAAGTTCATACAAAAATACACTAAACTATCAAACATGAATACAGTCTAGTAGGAAGGATCACTCCCTGTATTTTCAGCTCTTGCTCTGTTCATTTTCATTGTAATTAGTCAATTAAGTTGACCTGTTGCCAATATTTCCAAGGTTATTTCCGTTAAAAGTAAAAAAAAAAAAAAAAATCCAATTTAGAAAAAATACATTCTGTATAAGGTATCATCAACAATAAAGTTATCCCAGCAACAGATGCCTTTCCTAGTGCTAAAAATGAATGCCTCAGTAACATTAATTCTTTCAATAATTATATCTGTTTGTTTTTTCATGTAAATACACAAAAATCCTACTATACTACCTTACATGATCTGCAACTCTTTTTCTGCTGAGAATCAGAGAATTATCAATAAACCTTGTAAGTCTCTTGAAATCTTGTTCTAAAACTGTATCATGATCTATCAATTCATCTAATTTTTGAAAAATCAGTCATGAGGGGTATGAATATTAGCTGAGAACAAGTAAAAAAGAAACAATCTACATAAAAAGAAACTGTACCTGCCTTAATATCCTTCATAAAGAGGAACTACCTAGAGTGATGTTTGAGAAAGAAATTAGAAGGTGAGCCTGCCAGGTTTTTAGTCTTGGTTTTAAATTAAATACATAACTTGTCACAGAGTTTATCATAGTGCAATTCTGTTTACATTAACTGTGCTTCAGAAAGAAACAGGACAACCTCAGAGTTCAGACAACATCAAAATATTTTGGTGTGTGTAGTGCAAGTTTGCCACAGTTTAGAATTAAGTCTAGTGGGAAAATGCTCCATGCAAAAGGAGTCTAAGTAAATGCTGTTCAGTGCCTAGTTAAATGAGTCCTGCTCTTTTGGGGCTCACTGAAGTACTGAGTTGGCCTAACCAATTCAATTTGTCAAATATCCTAGGAAGCTGGCCTTTGTTAAATGGCATCTTCTTTCCTCTTTTGTGCAGGCAACTGTGACCCAATGTATCAGTCAGTAACAGTAGAAGAAATTTAATTGCAAAAGTTGTGAGCTTTATAGAAGTTGCAAAAAAAGAAAAACAATCTGAACATTTGAACATATATATCAGCTCACAGGCAATGTATTGCTGAGCTCATCAGCAAAATTTTGTCTTAACTAAATATTAGAAATTTGATGTATTTTCCTATTCTTTGCAATCTGAACAATAGAGTATCTGCACACTATAGCTCACGCACAATATAGTGCGATCTGAACAATCAGAGCTGCAGACTTAAGCACATAATAGAACAATTGTTCAGTAAAAATCTGACATAAAGCACACTGCATGTTGTTTTGTTTAGCATAATGGAACCATATTAAAAGTAACACATGGTTAACAGAGAAATAGTCTTCTAGACTGAAACCACAAAAAGAGAGAGTTTCATATCTCTGCAAAAGCAGCCACAAAAAATTCAGCATGGTTAAGACTCCCTAAAGTCATTCTAGGTGATGTGATTAATTTCTGATAAAGAATTTGTCATCAATTTAAGATATCTGAGACAACTGTTTAAGTAGTTCATTATCATGTTTTCACTGAAAAACTTGCTGATGCTGACAACAGCATTTACCAGCTGTTTATTCATCATTACTATCGATATTACATATGTCTGTAAATAAGATGTGAAAGCTGTATGTAAACATATAAATGATAGACATGTTTGGGACAGATTTGTTTCAGATGAGATTCTATCTTATTTACTAATCATCAACATATCTCATTCATATAAATTATATGGTACCAGCCAATCTGCTTTAGTTTACCTATTAATTTTGATTTTGGTGAATTTTGCAGTAGGTCACACATGCCATATATAGCTGGACCCTGGAAATTTTAACTCCCTTGTCTCTTTATAGGAAAAGAGCAGCAGCTACTCATTTTCAAAGTATTACATGTGGCAAAGAGCAGAGAAGGATCAGGAAGAGGAGGTATAGGAATAAAAATATCCTATAAAACTTACACTCATGTTCCAATTTTTGTCAAGGAAATCCAAAATTTAGCCATGTGGTTGAATAAAGGGAAACAAGGAGCAACATCTTGCAGAGAGCAATAAACAACTCAGTTTCTGAAAAAATGTGCATGTTTAAATCACAGTCATTTTGCTCAAGTCGATCTTCGAGAAAGAGATCAGAAAGAGCCCTGTATGTCCCTCCTACCATATCATCATTCTTCTAAAATGCAATATTTTCTGTGACTATATAGCACTAGATACTG
The DNA here is from genome assembly GCF_028389875.1 of Rhea pennata. Classification (NCBI taxonomy): domain Eukaryota; kingdom Metazoa; phylum Chordata; class Aves; order Rheiformes; family Rheidae; genus Rhea; species Rhea pennata. The sequence continues at coordinate 26,006,194 of NC_084669.1, forward strand.
CATACATAGTACTTGCAGTAACATCTTTTTCTCAAATACTTGTATTTGTATTAATTGTCTCTGAGACTGAAATCAAGGAAGTTCCATACCACTAAAAAAGCAGAAAAGGAAATGAGCATGATCTCTATACTGAATCATGTTAGGGAGTTTGTACTACATTCCTTTCAGTTCTTTGGGAAGTCCCAATATTAGTTGTCTTTGAGTAAGTAAAAGGAACTTTGGTCTCACTGACTCACATTAAACATTCCAGAGATTTGTTTTCTTTGACTTTGTTCTCATTTCTAATTTGAGCATTATTTAAAAAAAAAACATTTTTGCACCTATATTGCAATTTCCTGATTGCATCATACCTTCTCTGTGTTGTATCTTTCATTAAAAACCATCAAACTACAGGAAAGAGACAGTCTCACTACTACCCAGCACTGGTAGGCACTGGTGGAACACTTCACATCTGGAGCACTGTGTCAGTTCTGGGCTCCCCAATGGGAGAGACAGGGAACTACCAAAGCAAGTCTGGCAAAGGGTCACAAGAATGATTAAGGGACTGGAACATCTCTCACACAAGGAGGGGCTAAGAGAGCTGGGACTGTTGAGCCTGAAGAGGAGCAGTTTCAGGGGATTTGATGGGAGGGAGTAAAGATGACAGGGCCAGACTCTTCTCAGTAGTGTCCGGTGAGAGTACAAAAAAAAAAACAAAAAAACAAACAGACGTAACTTGAAATACAGGTAGTTCCACCTGAACATCAGAAAACTCTTTTGTACTGTGAGGGTGGTTGAACACTGGAGCAGGTTGCCCAGAGAGGCTGTGGATTCTCCATCCTTGGAGATGATCAAAACCCTATAGGACACAGTCCTGGGCAGTCTGTTCTAGCTGACTCTGCTTGAGCAGGGGTTGGACTAGATGATCTCCAGAGGTCCCCTTTAACCTCAATGATTCTTTGATTCCCCCTTAAGCTACTGTTTTAAGTATAGCTCTCACTATGTGTACAGAAACTAACATACAGAAATCAGGATTTTGTCAGCTCTGAGATCACAAATCAAGACCAACATACAGAATTTAGGTATCTAAACAGTTTAGGTGTTACTGACTATTACCAAGAGTTAAGGTGTCCCAAATGTAAGTCCCAAAGTCTTAACCTGTTTGCCTTACATCCCAGTTAAAATTTGAAGAACATTTATCATCAAAATCCTGCCCCTCCCCACCCCACCTAAAAAGAACCCCCCACAGAAAGCAAACAAACAAACAAACAAACTCAAGAAACACAGCATGGCTAGAAGCCAAATTTTCTAGGATAATTTTCCCAATAAAGTTTGGGAAATTTTGCAGACGTTTGGAATCTCTGAAGATCAAGACACAGGTAGCTTCCACATAATAGCAGTATAAGTTTGTGACAGACCTAAAATACAGTCCAGATCTCTGGATTTTAAGTTATTCGCTACTGGGCTGAGAACAGCGAAATAGAATCGGTATCATGTCACCTACACTATCCAACTAAGTACATTAGGCTAGCATGTGAAAAATCATTTCAGCAAAGGTGGTCTTAATTTCTACTGATATAGTGCTGTTTTCTGGGTTGATGGTGAAATATCATATGGCCTTAAAGTAAAAGCAATAGGTTTTAATATGATCCATCAAATAAAAATCAGGGAATCAAAATCTTGAAATTACAAACAAAAAGGTCTTTCTGTGAATTTCTGTGAAACTACCGAGTTTTACAACAGTGATGAATAATAGTTGTTGATATCATTGTCAAAGCCATAAATGTGGGAGCCAACAAGAATATGTGGAAATTCTGAGTTCTGTGGTATTCAAAGGGAAACAAAATGTTCTGATTTTCACCATGCCTAACAAGGTATTAAAAAATAAAATAAAAAAAAAAAAAAAAAACCCACGAACTTTCCTCTATCTTGCCAATATTTACTCCTCAGTGGTTTTTGCTAGCCTTAAAATAGGAGGGGTCTGGAAGTTCTTAGAGTGTGTGTATATATATATATATATATGTATATATATATATATATATATATGTATATTTTTTTTTTAGATCAAAAATATGCTTTTGAAGTTAATCTCCTGACTATGGCCATTTACTGAACTTTAGTTTGCATTGCAGAGTGGTGTCAGAGTACATAAACTAGATTCCTTTTGGACGAAACCTAGCAGGAAGATGTGCTCCAGGAACCAAATAACCCTCAACTGCTAAGGAACCTTCAAGTCCATGGGAACTGTCTAGATCTAGACCAAAATACCTCTCCCACTCCTGAAGGGTACACTATGACACAGGATCCTTAGCACCAACTGTTTTAGTCTACAGAACCACTACTATTTTTGGACAACGCTGCTGGCTAATGTAGACATTGCCTTTGTTTTCACATTTGCTATTTTCTTTTTTTTATTTATAGACAAGGGATTTCTCATTCTGATAAACATTGCTTAAAAGGGCAATCATTAGAATTGGATTCACTCACCACTTCAGTTGCACGCTTTATAATTTTTTGGCTTCAATAAAGTTGCTCCAGACTTACATCGGTATGAGAGAAGAATTGAATGGGCTTTCTCTTAAATTCCCTGCTTCCTCTAAAATCCCACTAATCCCTAGGATGCTTATCCAGTGCCGCTGTTCTGCTCTGTGCTAGCGAATCTGCTACAAAATGTTGTCTGTGAAAGAGATGACGTAAAGATCTTTGTAGAAAGGGGATTTGCATTTCATACAGTCCCGACCTTCCTTACACAGATGCTACCAAATCCACTGATATGGAATATAGAAGTGCTATAACAAGACAGAAGAAAAAAAATTTAAAACTTCTTGTATTGAGAAGATGTGAAAGTTCAATTTCTGTATCATTTTAAACTAAAAAGAAACAGAAACCAAGCTTATCTTCACTGACTCCTATGAGTTAAACCAAAAAACAGATCTGTTTCCTGAACAAACCATTTGCCATAATAGTCTTTCAGTTTTTCTATGATCATATAATAGTAAGCTACTAACAGAAAAGCTGCTATACAAAGATAGAACCTTTTCTACCTCAGTGTATCTTCCACTACGTGTTCTCACTGAATGCTGTTTTATTTCACGGACCACGTCAGCAGCATATATATAGGACAGTAAGTTATTGTATTCTGCCTATGTTCTGGCTGCATATCTCATCCAAATCTAATTTAAATTTTAACTCTAAAATTCTTAGTATTAATGACAACTGCAAAAAAGACAGAAATCCAGACTGATTTGCAAATCTCACTTGGTTTCGGGAGAGTAAGACAGAGAAATTGCACTTTTTCTTTGAAAAAAAGCAATTTTAGTGTTGAAGTTCATTATAGAAATGTATGTGACATCAAGTAAATCAGGCTAATAATCACACTCTAATCTATTTTAAGAATCATGTATTCCTTCTGCATTTTATCATTCCATTTCAGTGCTACTAAGCCTACCTAATAATAGCATCACTGCATAAAAAGACCTTAAACTTTATTTCAAAGCTAGCTAATCCTACACATCTTTGTCTAAAATATTAGGTTGGCAGAAAACAGAAACAAACTCCCCTACACCTCCTTAAGGAATTCAGTAGTTTAAGTGGAATATAGACTCATTGCCATTTATGTCCTGGAAAATATATCCTGTCAGTGTTCACAATCCTGTGACTTAGCAACAGTGTTTGAAAAACATGCATATTTCAAACAATACTGTTTATATTCACCAAGTCTGTGTCCCATATTATATTCAGTGATGACCTGTAAGAAATGATATTTATCTTTCTGAAGTTCAATAAAAAGATGATGTATTTAGAGAGTATACAGTCAAACAGTATAAAATATCCCGATTCTACTGATATTTTATGACTATGCATTTATTCTGACTAACAATAAAAACATTGTTATATGTTCGATGTTTACAAATATTCTGTAAACCCTAGACAATTCTTTAATGAGATAATATAGGAAAATCACAAAACATTTTTCCTTGCACAGTGACAGAGAACTACTAATTAGTCTAAAAATCTAAGCACCATTAATATACAATCTCAAATACACTGCTAAGAATTCTAGCTGGGAATTTGATATTATCATCTGTGCCATGGGACTATCTCTTTTTTACAGTAAAATCTGCATTCAAAAATAAATCCTTAGAGTACTTTAAAACTATTTTTGTATTAGTGACTTGCAGAATTAGAGGATACATTATAGGATATTGGTCAAGTGAACACATTTGAACTACATGAGTTTTAAAACATTTCAATTAGAACATCAAATGAGAAAATCTGTATCTGAGAAGAATAATCTCTTAATTCTAATCGTTTAAAGTGTGCGTGCAGTTATTTTGCTCCTCCTTCTTTTGGAGGCTTTTACAAGCAGTCGCAAACTAGTACTACTGCAGCGAAAACCATCCAGGAAAACTAAAAATATAAATCTATGATTCTATTTCATTAAAGTTTTTGTATCTTTTTCTTTGTATTCTGCACATCACAGGAACGGTGATAGAAACTAGGAGAATATATAACTAGCTAAGGGAAAATACTGTACTTGCCTATGAGCACAAACTATTCAGGGTGAATTTTCAGAACTTGTATTTTTGTACATACCTATGTACACACACAGATAACACATTATGCAATCTATGATAACATATGCATATAAATAGGTGAACATATATCAACATATGTACAGCTATCATTGAACACAGTTAGGTTTCATCAGTGTGAAAGATATTGAATCCTGGGCTTCAGTTCAAAAAATAAAGCAGCTTCTCTAACGTGAACTAAAGGAAAATTTTTCTTCATTACTAACAGCACAATGTTTTTGTTCTTACCTAATGGGCAGCAGTAAAAATAGAGAGCATTCCATTAGCTTTGTCTTTCATAAATAACTATCATGTTTTTCATAAATAACCATTAGAGGAAAACGAGAAAATACAGTTTTCATTGGAACCAAGTAATCAAAAAAAAAAAAAAAAAAAAAAAGAAAAAGAAAAAGAAACATTAATGCCCAGTAGTGTCCAACTTGAACTGCAAAATGGTTGAATTGAAATGTGAGAAATAAATTAGAAAGGCTAAAATGTTCAGAAGAAAGCTGCTACAATGATTCAAAGCCTATAAAACTTGCACTATTTTTATAAAAGCTAAATGAGAGATTGATAACTTAGTTAAATTTTTAAAAGGGAGGATTAAAATGTGGTTTGCATAGGTCTAGAGGAACCTCTAGAAGTTTTTACAACAGAAAGCTCCCCAGCAGAAAAAAAGGTGGTGGGGGGGAGATCCAGTAACCAGAAGCTGAAGCCAAATAATTACTTATCTAGGCAGATGGAAGTTTTTGCATCACAGCCCATCTTTAAAATGAAGTCTGACTGTCTTTCTGATAAGAAGTTATTTGTTTGATAGAGAAATACTGGGAGAAGTGTCCTACTAAGAGATAAGAGGAAATGATCACGATCAGCCCACTGCCTTAAATTCCAAAAATGTGTGGCATTTCGTAAATGAATTTAGTCTTTTTCCTAGCTTACAACTCTTGTCATTAAAAAAAAAAAAAAAGTATTTAAGAAATCATTTTCCTAAGATACCACAATAGCTCTACAAATACAGAAGGATAAAACATAATGTGAAATACACTATAATTTTAATAATAGATAAGCACTCAGAAATAGTAGCCTGGACAAATTTAACTCTTAGCTTTATTCCTACTTTACATGAAGTTTCAAGATCAGTAAACAATAAACATCGTTTCAGCTAATGCTTCTTCTAGCTAGAATTCATGGTTTTAAGAACTTCCCAGTATCCTGTCACAAATTATTTTTATTTAAGGCAAACCAAGATAACTCCTAATGTTACTTTAATTCACTTTTATTCCATCTCCACCTTTTTCTTAAAAAAAAAAGTTTGTAGTACTTCAGATCTACTGTTTCTCTTACATGCCTGTAAAAGTGTTATGAGACTTTGTACAGAACAGATGCTAATCTGACAGATTCTCAGAATTGCCAGCTTGCATTATTTTTTTTTTCCTACCCTGGTAGAAGTTCACTGATCCTAGTTATTCCTCACTGGAGTTTAGTTATGATAACATAATAGCTGTCACTCATAATAATGCACATTTCAAATATAAGGTGAGAAAAACTAAGTCTAAAATTAAACTATTGAAAGGCAAATAAAGAATCAATATTATTCAGAAAGGCTATGTTCAGTGAAGAAAAACACTTTTGCCTGTGATTACTTCAAGAAATTGAGAGCTCAATAACCGGGCTAAAACACCTTCTCTCTTTTGAGGCTTTGCCTTTGAAAGTAGATTTTCTCAATCTTCCATGAATCACAGCTTTCACAGGAAAATTTCTGTAGGCCAACTCCCCATACATTCAAATTTCACAATGTCCCTGTGGTAACTACAATTACTTTAGTGTCAATTAATGGGGGGAGGGGGGAGAGAGAAGTCAGCATCATCTCCTCAACAAGGGCTGAACAATGAACAACAGACCACACACACACAGCACGGAGGAATACAGAAAATATTCCTCCACTTGCTTCACTAAAAAAAAATTGAACCATCTTTACGTGTTAGATGTAATTACATGAATTTTCTGTTAATAATGATATCCTAATTGTTATCTTAAATGCTACTATTTTTTCCTCTAAATCATCTGAGAGTGTTTTGACTAATATTACTATTTGTGAATAACAGAACTAATTATCTGAGTTCAATTACTGTAAGTGGACCTTTATTCAGAGTGAATACTGTTTAATATGAATAATATCAAAAACATTCTTCATATATGCAATATATTTTTCTTCTTATCATTCTGTTTAGGCATTATCAAAAAATATTAGTATTTTTAAACAGAGATGAAGTATAATTAATAGAGAATTTCTTTGAGTAAACATTAAAACCAAAAGGTAACAAGAATACATGCTAGCAGTGAAATATCATTTAGGGCTATTATGAGCAGAATATTAAAGTCTCATTGTCTTAACAAATCCTATGAGTATCACATTGCACAGCCTGTGCAAGCTTCTGAATTTTAAGAATTATTTTATGGATGCCACAAACAAATCACTTTGCACAGAATCCCTGATTTCTTCATGTTTATCGAGTTGCAGATCTGAAAGATTTCTTAATGTTTATTGAGGTGCAGATCTGTAAGAAAAGCAAGTCTGTAAGTCTCAAAAAAAAAAAAAAAAAAAAAAAAAAAAAAAGTGTTGAGCTATTTTAATGTACTGTCAGTGTTCCACAAAAGCGGTTGGCCCCCTCTCACTTCCGAGGCCAAACAATTCCCACCTGTACTAGAAGCATAGATAAGTTACAGGTTAATAAATTTATTAAAGAACATAATTTGCCCTGCTCCTTATAACTGTACTAGATACAAGAAGAGTAATAAAAACTGGGTGCTAAAGAGAGCAAGATACATGACAAAGCAACAAGTTACCATCTTTAATATTAAAGTAATCACATTTCTATTTTATGTCCTTGTCTCAGTGAGGCTTATATAGGGGAATACAGCTGATCGTTCGAGCACTGCAAAACTAAAGGTTGTTGGTGTTCGTTAATTTGCAAAACCCACCAACCTACAGGGGAGAAAAAGGAAGTCCATCCACTGTGACTTTTGTATCTGCAGCATACAGGGCATGTAGTATGTTTTCCAATAGTTAAAAACATAAAAACAAAAGACAACAGAACAGCGAGAGCTTTAAATAAGTGCAGAATTCGTTTTACCACTTGAGCTACACAACTGTGAGACTGGGAAAGGAGCAATCAGGGGAGACCCTGCTATATCGTTATTAAACAACTATTGCCTCAAGAATTCTACAACCAAGAGAGCACCTCTGGGCTAGCAGTAAGAAAGGATGTTTTCACTGCAGACAGAACTTGCACTATCGTGCAGCAAAACCATAAACAAACTCTTATATAAGACGTTTTACCACCACCTCCCCCAAGGTACACCCCTAGGCAGAATTTAAAAAGTATAGGTTTATAAATAGTTCCCAATGAACTATTGATATATTACAGTTCCAGATGTACATGTGTACGTGTGCCTATTGAACTGAAAATGCTATTTTCACAGGTTAAAAGCCTGTACCCAATATCTAATAGGCCAAAAATTTGTTTTGCTTGCAAGCATTTGTGTGCATGGGATTTCCTTTTTCTTTTTTTCAGTGTTGTCAGGTTCCAGCTCTGATATTTACTGAAAAAAGAGCTTTTTCTTCCACTTGCTTAATTAACATGGCATAGTTGGTCCTGTGACTCTGTCAGAAGCGACATATGCGTCAAGTGGAATGGGTGTCCTTGCTGCAAGGAATTCTATTTTTAACTGTAAATGACTCATCAACTACTGGGGTGTCCCAAAAGCTACAATTTGTCAAGCTGTCAGGAGAAAAAGGAGAAAACAAAGGAAAAGAGGTCATTTCTTTACTTGCATCCGTGCCTTGCAAAGCAGAAGACAGGACACTGATTGTACGGTAAACTCAGCCCTGAAAGGCAGCCTTCTGTGCAAGACATGTCTTAACAACAGATACACTGTGCAATATTTCTTTGAAAATGGTATCTGGTCTTTTAAAAACCTGGTCCAAGTTATCTCCATGTTTATATTAGACCGATCTATAAACTTGTCCAGTGGTAAGGAAGAATGCTGTTAATTCACTGTGCATTACTAATCTGTCCACAGGGGAAAAAAAAACATGAAATGCCTCTTTGCAGATGCACTGTCAGATGCTTTAGGAAGAAGCAGAAAAATGCAGGATTTCATTTGAAAAGAGGAAAAGCATGAGAACTATAAAAAGATTAGAACCTGTATACAAATTAAAATACACTGGTATGATTTTTAAAAGAATGTAAAATGTAATATAAGAACGCATTCCCACAGCAACACAGGAAACGCACAAACAGCGCTGTGTGAGTTCCTAAAAAGAAAGTGAAATCGATTAAGTGGCAAATCTGATCCATGTTTATTTTCTACTGCATGCAATAATCTAAGTAATGAATGAAACTACATGTGACAGGTTTCCCTGAGAACTCTCTTCTTGGTAAAATCTACTAGAACCTAAACTGCAGTTAAATGATAGTCTTCTCCACCCCCCCCCTTTCCTATGTTACTAATCCAGGTTATTATCAGAAGAATATATAACTGAGTAGTAGGGTGACAATAAATATGCACTTTTATAACTGTCATATAGGCAGTAAATGTATTAATTCAGAGAAATAATAATGATTAGTAAGTTTTAACTCAAGCTGCCAGGTAACACAATTTGCTCTTTGGACACATTATAACATGTAGTGCTATAACATATTAAATCTAATTTTCATAGTTAACATAAATTTATATGATTAGTAAACCACAAAAATGAGAAACAGGAAAGACTTATTGCAACCTTAACATCATGAGATTATTCCCGAATTTCAAGTGCCTCAGGGCAGGAATATTTTGATTTGCTGTCTATAGAAGATGAGGAAAATACTAGACGTAGGACCAGTCTTTGTCTTGAGCCGGCAAGAAATGGATAGACAAAGACAGAAGTTAAAAAAGGGCATTGTGCCTAGGGTTTTGAGATAACTAGAGATTGCTATCACTCCTGAGATTTCACTGCCCTCACAAATCTACCAGTTCCCACAGAGATATGAATCAAGTATAGTATCAAAATTAATGCAAGATTTATGTAAGCAGAATAGCAGAGGATAAAATGTATTTTAAGATCTATAGGTTTAAGAGTTTTAAGTATGGTCTTCTAGACATGCCTGATTGTGAGCCTTCACAGGAATTAAAGTATACTTAAGACTTTTCTTGTTCTTGCACAAATCTAACTTTGAGATCCAAGCCTACAAAGGCTAATGGAATTAGGAAAGATAAGGACAGTGTTCCCAAAAGAATCTAGGAAGCACTGAAGACAAACCAGGAATCATGTAGAAGTAGCTGTCAATTTGCTTTCCCTTTTCACTGTGGTGTTAACAGGGTGATAGTTTTTTCATCTCTCAGTACACAAGAGCAGAAGTAGTTCATTGAGAAAGAAGGGATGGAGTTTGGCACACAGGGATGTTGAATACCAGCCAATTTCAGTGTCTTTTATCAACAGGCACCTTTGGGGAAAAAAAATGCTAGGTGAGGCAGCACATAAAGTGAATGACAAATTCTCCTATGGTGTTTGTCAAGTCACTGTATTTTTTTTTCTTCCCCAGCTGTTTACAAAGCTCAGATATCCCACATAAAGTGTAACAGAAATCTTAAAAAAAATGGATGATTTGGAAAAATAAATTCAGCTGAGTCTCAGGAAAAGTCCTAAAGAATTTGATCCCTCAAAAGCAGGTGATTGCGTAGATGTACAACCCTATAAGGAAATTAAAAGAAATCAGGTGAGTTTCTTGGCTTTCTTTGCTATCATTTGTCTGACCTCATTTGCATCTGTCTCACAAACTCATTCCAGGGGAGAGCTGCAGGAAGACGTGGGTATGGTGGCCAATAAAACTTACATATATTGTCATGCCTTTAAATCTACTTCATACAACAGCTCCAGAATCACCAGTATAAGCTTTCTTGCCATAACTGCCATTGCTGTTGAGATGACAGAACTCACTTGCAACACGGTTAAGCAAGGGAAGAATTTTCCTCCTGTATTTTCTACTGAGCAGCTAAATGATGAAGTCTCTGCTACAAATAATGATCCAACTGCCTTTGAAAAGCCTGTTGGTACTAAATACTTGCTCAATTTGCTGTTATTTTTCAGATGAGCTATGAAATGCTAACATCTTTCTGAACTGCAAATCTTCAGCAGCATTCCAGTGCACGTACGTGCAGCCTCTGGATTAAAATAAAAAATAATAATAATCCATTCCTAACTCATCAGTTATACTAAAAGATCAAAATCTTATTTGAGTTATTGTGGCCTTGATCTGCGGAGCAGGACATTACGAAAAGCATTTTGACAGCTCTGGGCCAGAAAGGGTCACACATCTCCCTTGTGCTCAGATCCGTTTCAGAGACCTCTGAGTTTATCCTCGTGAACTGTGTTACAAAAGGTGAGGGTGTTAAATGTTGACTCTTTATCAAGAGTACTTTCTTTTAACCAAAAAATATTTTTGTAAGATTGAAAAGCTACAGATACCCTTGCCCCTCAGCAGGCTTAGATCCTCTCAGCAGCAAAGTGGTCCTTGTTTCCTTTCAGTATCCCAGGCTGCTCAGTCATGTTACATTGTGAAAGACTTTTACAGAAAAAGTGAGAAGAATATCCTAGGTTTTTCTTCACTTTCAACTAAAAAAGGGGAAAAATTGCAGACAAATCACCTGAATTCTCAGTGCTCCTTCAACTGAGCACAGTGTTGCTGTGACCCAATATATATACAGTGATTAGGAGACGGAAGAAATATCACTGTGGAAAAGGACACACAAGCAACGAGCATGCAGTCTCTCCACAGAAGCCGATGTTGTCATATCAGAGAGCTGTAACTACAGAGCTGTAGCACATTCTCTCAAATCAGCTGGAGAGAGGGACCTTTCCTCTTTTACAGCACAGGATTCACTAACATGCAGATTGCAACAGCCTCGCCCTACCTATAAAACTGTTTTTTTCCATCAGTCTAGACATTCTTCGTGTTTTCTTGCAACCAGGAACACAGACTTAAAGACTTGAAGACACAGTCTCGAAAACTTGTGTCCAGAAACAAAAGCTTGAAACAAGAACTTGACATCTTCGTCTTAGATCAAGCAAGCAAGATAACAGATTATCCTTACAACAGTACTCAGAGGCCTCTAAAAAGGCTGGTTTAGCAATGAATATAGAGGAATTTTAATATAATAGATTTTAAAAGTGTGCAAATACAGAGCTAATTTGAATGAAGACTGATTATTGACAAGGAAATCCAATAGAAATAACTGCAGAAGCTGCCACTCAAACTTGAGAAATCTGGGGGGGAAGATTCATCAGTGTTTTTCCAAAATGTCAACAGCTGTGGTACCTGGTGGTAAAAGACTGAAGCTTGTGTTAGACGGGACACACATACTGCTATCATTGAAAAAAGAACTTGAATAACAGAATGTGACACAAATTCCTTCTTCGTTTTAGTGGAAGTAGAAAATTATTTGATACACAAAGATCATACGACAGAAAATGGCAATATTTCCTTATGTTCTCCACAAAAGTCAACTATGTTAAAAGATACTCATCATTTTCAAAATATTTCAAGCAACACATTAAATTAACCTTCGCACATGGGTCAAAATTCTTCCAAACTACTTAATTTAGCTATTACGGTAAGTCAAGAGACACTGGAAAAATTAGCTAAGCCAGAATGCATCAAATCCATGTAGCTCCTCAAAAAGGGTAAAGACCAACAAAATATTAGAGAGATTCTTCAGCAGTAAGACTACTATAACATGCCCTTTCAATTTTCCTTAGTAAGCATAGCCAAAGTGCTCCTAGAAAAGCTATTTCTTAATCAAGGTAGTCAAAGTTTTAATACATTCCAGATTAACTATTAACAATCCATTATGCTATAGCACTAGAACAGCAGAGTTTAAGCACCAGGCTAGTGGAGAAAAAAAACATGAGTTATACAAACTACCATTTTCTACAATGGACAAACAAAAACAAAAATGCACTAGACAATGTAAACAGTAAAGATCCTAATCTCACCATTGAATCATTAATTTTTCAAAGCTGTAGAACTAAAAATTATGGAAGTCATATCTCTGTCAACGAGAACATTGAAAGTTGGTTAACGATCTTTTCATGACACTGGGAAGATATTCTGTGTTGGATTTTACCAGGTGTTACACATTAAAGAACCCATAGTATCACTTAGGAGTTTCTAAATGTACCTTTCTAGTTTTATTATTCTGTGCTAGAATGATTAATCTTCTGGGCAAGGTATGAATGTCAGCACAACTATGCCAGGAGAAAAGAGGCAGTAAGTCCCTAAGTTCCAATCTGTGTGTAAGCATTACAATTTTAAGATTTATTTGTAAAAATTATGAGATAAAAAAGGATACTTCTAAACTCCACTTTCCTTTGACAGAGAAAACCTATCATCTCATATAAAGGGAAAGAAAACAATAAAGAGAAGAATGGAAGGACGAGAAATGGAAAAATAGCCAAAAGTATAGGCATCTCAGGACTGAATTTAAGGAGATTAAGAGAAAACACTGAACTCTCAAGAAAGGCTCATGGAGGAAAACAGAAGAAGAAAAACAGGAAAGTCAAAGGGTCTTGATTATTAGAAAACCTCCTCTACTGTACAAAACCCAATTAATAAGTATGTTAAAGTGGGAGGAGACTAATTTAGTCTGAGTGTCCAAATTACTACCTACTTATCTGAATGGAAGCAAGATAGTTAAAATAGGAATAAAATGGAAAATTTAGGTTCTGAGCATGGACCTCAGCTGGAAATTATCACCAAATTATAGAAATGAAGGAATAGAAGTGATATCAGTAAGTCCAGTAAGCTCAACCTCCTACCAAACACAGTATCACCAAGTATATGTAAAACTGAGCTAACAGTTATTTTACCATCTTTTCTTAACAGCTGCTTTTGCAGGAAATTCCACAACCATCATAGGTTATCTTTTCCACTGTCACAACTATCAAACTTTTCTTAATATCCAGACTAAATCATCACAGTTATAAATTATACAGATGCTATAGTTCCCCCAGTCACCATGGAGAACACGGTCAGTTTTGTTTCCATTTACATAGTGAAATACTGTTATTATGTCTGCTCTGTCTTCCTCTCAAGGTGGAGGGCTTTTTTCTTTCCCAGGCTGAACAAATCTTTTTCCAACAATCAGTCCTCTTTCCTTTAAATTATCCATCACAAGAAGTTTCCTAAACTTTTAATCACTCTTAATTTCTCCAGATGCTCTCTTTAGTTTGTTTACATATTTCTCAAAGGACGGTGTAGAAAACCAAATGTGCTCGGAGTCCTTACCAAAGATTCAGATACCCTACTGGTGTTAAGACTACAAACTCCACTGCTATTAATGATCTTTTCTTTTCCTCCCACAAAAGTAATGCAGGAAGGTTTTCAGAATAAAAATCTGACTTCTCTGAAACTCAGCATTGTAACGTGGATATATAGCTAACAGGTATTAAACTACACAACATCTAATTTAGAGTCAAATTTCTTCCATTCTTCTTCTTTAAAAGAGGTATACTACAGAGAGCACAATCACACCCACCTGCCAGTGCCTGCTATACAGTTTTTTTCCATATCAAACCCAAATGTCAGACTATTCAGTGCAAATTGGGTAAAGAAAAACTAATGGCAAAGTGCTTCCAAACCCATTAGCAAATTCCATCTAGCCCTTAAAAAATACTTTGGGTCTGATTCTTGAAATGTGATACTCTCATTTGTCCAGCCAATATTCTAAGAGAGACTGCAGTTTTGAATGGTACAAGAATTTGCTCATGAAAAATGAGGACTTAGTATTACGAAGAACAAACTCTTAAACTTGCTATTTTCAGTATAAACACTATTAAATCAAGTGACATGTATTTATATAAGAAACCTATCTGGCAACATATTCATGCAAATAAAGTCACTAAATATCACTATGTATAAAGTTAGGTTTAAAATTAATTATTTTTGGAATAACAAAATGACTCAGGCTTGGGACTCAGTGATTACTTAGCATGCATCTGACTACAGCTGGAAAGCAGCTTTGGAGAAAAAGACCGGGGGGGTCCTGGTGGACAATTCTGGCATGAGCTGGTAAAGTGCCCTTGCGGCTCAGAGAGCCAACAATCTCCAGGGCTGCAGCAAGCCCAAGAGTGTCACCAGCAGATCCTCTCTACTCAACGCCAGTGAGACATACACGGGGTGCTGGGTCCAGGACACAGAGCTACTGCCACAAGTCCAACAAAGGGCCACCAAAATGATGAAGGATTGAAACAGCTCTAATATGAGGAGAGGCTGAGAGAGCTGGCACTGTTCAGCCTGGAGAAGAGCAAGCTCAGGAGGATCTGATCAATGTGTATAAACCATGATGGGGGAGGGGGAGGAGGAATTTAAAAAAAAAAAAAAAAAAGAGAGAGCCAAACTCTTCTCAGTGGTATCGAGTGAAAGGACAAGAGGAAACAGTCACAAACTGAAATACAGAAAATTCCATTTAGTATAAGAAAACAATTTTTTTTCCCCCTAACTGTGAGGGTAGTTGAACATCAGAACAGGTTGCCTAGAAAGGTTGTGGAGTCTCCATCCTTGGAGATATTGAACATCCAACTGGACATGGCCATGGACAATCTACTGTAGGTGATCCTGCTTTGAGCAGGAGTAGGCCATGATAATCGCCAGAGGTCCCTTCCAGCCTTTGTGGTTCTACACCAAGACAGCTGAAGTTACTTGTTGAAATATAAACTGATCAGTAAAATATGCAGAACAAACCAAACAAAATATGATAATGGCTTATTGCCAGAACTGCATATACATAACAGATACACTGAACAAGCACAATCTATTGTCACTGATTAACAGAAATTTCATTGTATTGTTTTGTCTGGAAAAAACAAGATATTTGCATACTGCCTACCCAGTGATTATGTACAACTAGTGAAAATCATTGTAATCCAGCATTGATTCATTAACAGGATAAATACATGCAGAAGAATTATCTCTATTTATAATAATAATCTAGTTGGAGTCTACTAGAAAAATTTATGAAGAATATTTACAATCTTCTTTCACCCAGAAGTGGACTGAAAGGGTTACTCAGGTAGTCTTTTACAAATTTAATCCATGTATAATTTATCAAATTTAAACTCTCTAAATAAGCGTGACTAAGAACAATACAAATACCAAACTAAGAGATAGATAGCACAGAAAATATGTATCTAAATTGCACATGTACACCTTGTATTACATTCAACTTTTTGAACAATTTTAAAAAGATAACACCTATTATCATTGATTGTTGTATCACAGAGACAGATTTCTACTAGTAAACCCAGGAAATACAATCATATCTAACCCTAAAAAAAGAAATCACAGAGAAAACAACATCTTCCGTCATGCAAGAGAAAACGCATCCTGTCATGCATTATCTATATTCATGTAATTATGCAACTGCCCTTAAAATTTCTTCGGCCATTTCCTATACCCCAATCTGTGTCATCTGAGGGATTTCAAAAGCTACCATTACTGAGGTTTCAAAAATCTCAAGCATTTGTGTTCCTTCTGTATACATAGTTTTCCATGCAATGTGGTTCTGCCTTTGACCTGGGCAGCTAAGTACTTAGTAACACAAAGGACAGAATGTTTTTCTCAACATTCTGGCTCTTTTCTTTTACTTTTTGCCATATAATAATCACAGCACTGTTGCCGCTGGATTTTACTCATGGTTAACACTATCCATACCTACCAAGGGCTTTGTATCTTTCCGGTATTGAACTACCTGCAGAGGCCATGCATTGCACTGCCTACCCACTGCAACTGCAGCATCCCACTGTAAAAGCAGCAATGACCACTGATCCCTAGTTATGGCCACTTCTCTATGAAATTCTCTGCAGAGCACCACAAAAAACTAGTTCATAGCCACAAATGACAAAGTTATTCTTCTGCATATCACTTCTCAACTAAACCAACAATGGTTTACACCTGGTTATCTATTACAAAAACAGTAAAGATGAAATGAGCTTTATCAGGCCTTCCCTATGACAGAAAACAAAAAAAAATTTGATGCTGTACCAGCGTAAAGGGTGTTGACTGAGTCTTTATAAACCATATCATATAAACCAGTTTGTCATTTCCCAAGAACCATCAGCAGGAACAGCATGGTTAATAAGTCTTAATCAGTCTTTAGAGATGTGCCTGAAATAACAGTAAAGACTAAGTGATTTGAAAGTAATGACTTTCACTTACATATTTAACCTAAATTTTCTTTACATCAAAACCAAAAAGTGATACCTGTCACTCATACTAAGCAGTTAATAAAATTGAGAGATGGTTTTAGAAATTAACACCCCCACACACATAGCACAGAGGTGGGGAGAACAAATCCAACTAGACTTACTTCAGCACGGGACAAACTTTATCAGCTTAAAGCAAGTGCCAAGTACTCAGCTGGAGTATTAACCAAAGAAGAACAATAATAACAATAATCAAAACTGACAAGGAGACTGGCTGCAGGGTACCATAGGGTATTTGGACAGCTTCCACAAGAGCATCTGTATTATTTCCCCCAAATTCTCATTATGTAGGGAATAATACTTTTTTTAATCTACTTGCCAAGATACAGATCATTTTAATTTTAGCAATTTGAGCAATGGTAAATATCATACAATAACATTTCCTTGAACCAGATCCCAGAATTTAAAGTCAGCTTCTTTATCTCTACCCATGCATCACAAAAAAAAGAAACAACTGCAGTGCACACTTGAAAGTAGGAAGGAATGTTCCAAAGAGTACTTAATGTGGGTCAATGAGTGCAGTAAGTAAAGAGTTTCCTGAACATAATTAAGATATTTTGCATAGAAGTAAATATAAGAAACAGGAAGAGGAGGCACAAAGCTTAGTATAATTTAAGCCCTACATAAGTCCTCAAATACAAAGACTGAAATGCTACACAGAATCTGTACGCACTTGAAATACTGGTAAATATAATACTTTAAGAACAAAAGAGCCTGAACTACAAAAGATGTCCTGAGCAAAATGGTACTGCATGGCTCTAAAGCTGGTCACTGGAGTAGAAAACAGTATTCTCTTAAAACTGCAAGACATATATGTAAGAGAAAGTTTCATTCAAAACATTTATAAACCCTTTATGAAATGAACCAAATTGTCACCTTAAGCTTATAATAAAATTTATTAGAATATTTTGTGGAATAACAAAATCAGAGATCAGAACACTCAAATTTCTCTAAGGAGAGCTGTATTTCCGGGCATCTTAGACATATGTTGATTTTCTTGTCAGTATAAGTCATGTCATGCCACTGAGATTCACTTGAAATTCAGATGCAACTGCCCGATATTGCCTGATCTACAATTGAAATTTCGATTGCTTTTTTCCTGGAACTATGAAACTGTGAAAGAGTCACCATAGTGTTCTGCAGATAAATGCAAATAACGTGGTAAAGCTAAATGATCTGTAGTGGAAATAGGAGATTGGTATTCAAAAAACATTTGAGACAGACTTACTCATCTATCCAGTTAAACTTCGTACCTCAGACATGTCTTAAAATGGGTAACATAGGCAAAAAAAAATAAATAAACAAGAAAGATGTGCGTTTTCCTGGGCAGTGACAGGCTATGTTTGTACTACGTTTATTTAAATAATCCTCATCAGGCTTGTAGGATTTTTATAGAACATTTTAACCAATTATCTTTCACAAGACAAGATGATAATGGTAGCAAAGCCAAACGCACTATACAAACACAACTTATCCTCAAATATTCCCACATAATAACCAAGTTCATGAGGATATGAAATAGAATGACACACAGGAAAGAAAATTTTGCTAGCAAATCATTCCAACAGACCACAGTGTCTTTGCTAATAACACTTTTCTCCTTACACAGTCACACAGGAAATCTCCGGAATAGAACATTTCCAATTTAGTTCCATACACTGGCAAAAAGCTCAGTCTGAATTTTCCAAACACATGAAACTAGACATTTAATTTTTGCATTGTTACGGTAAGCACATTCTAGCATAACACCTCTGACAGCTGGGTTTCCAGCTAATATTGTTGGTAAGCAAGTAACAAAGCCCTCCTTCACTTTGAATAACAACAACAAGGCCAAAGAACTGACCTGCAAGGTACCACATGAGACGGAGCTCAAGAAAAGTATTCCAAAAGGAACAGAGAAAACTCTACTCCAAAAGGGAAAGACAGTCCCTTCCAGAAAGACTTCACATGTAGGACAGTACACGAGAATTCAATTAATGTGTCATTCAGTGACAGTGTACTTTTATACAGTCAAATACCTGCATGTATCATTTTTTTCTATATTTAAAAAAACTCAGGAGAAGAATGAATAATGTACTAGTCAGTCTCTGGAGTTAAGCAGAAGACATGACAAAGTAGCTTTGCAAGTAAAAATGTGTTATTTTCTCTTATCAAATTCTTTGATTAATGTTTGAAATTAACTTTGTGGTTCTCTGTCAAAGAGCACTATCTGAGCACACCATATAACTCGGAACAGAGCTCTAAAGATAGTTAATCTGAACAATTAAAACTCTGTTGTAATTTTCATTATCCTGTTCTCTCCAAGAATTAATTCACAATTAATACAATCCCAAGTGAGCCAAGCTATTCACTTGCATGATGGTGGACAATCAGTGTCACTCAAACCCTAGTTTGTGACCGCTAAAAGCATGCATCTTTGTGCTCCCTCCCCTGTCACAGCACTGATGAAAGAGTTTGTAGATGAGGAGGATGTGTATAAGTTATTTTCTGATAGTTTCAGAACTTGGGACAGTTTTAAGGAAGGTCTAGAAAAGACATTTGCAAAAAAAAAGCACAAAAGTTCATTAAAAATTTGATTTAAAAATCAAGGTACGAATGACAAGAAAATGCATTTTTCTTGAGGTATACTTAATGACAGCTTGATCGATTTACATTTCGGGAGTATTTAGCTTCCCAGTGTATCAGAACTATATGCAAAAGCAGCAAGTATTTCTGAGATCCTCTCAAATACACAAAGAGAAACTGAATATTAAAAGAAAAAATAAAGCAGAGTTGCCTGTAAGTTTAACTTTTATACTTTCTATATATAAAAAGAGATAAAGCTGTCTAATTAAGAAAGCAACAGTTGAGAACAACCTCTGGGCTCAGCATGAATTGATATGTTTGTGTATACATGTGTATAAATCTTCTCATTCACAGTTCCACTGTTATTCTTAGATCCAGCTGTTTTACACTCATTGCCAGATGGCACTTTTATGTCCTATTCTAATCAAGTATATTATGCAACACAATATTGGGAAAATTTAGCTATTTAACAGTAACTACACTGATGCCTTTGAAAATACAAACATCACCAAAAAACAAACTGAAAACCCCAACATGGAAGAGAAACATACAAAGCAAGTTGCGAGGCTTCTATATTTTCATCTTGTCATCAGCTTTATTATTTTATATGGACCTAAGAGTTTAATGAAAGGTCTCCAGTAAGTGATGGATTTTTTCAGGGACAGGGTTGAAATAACTGGTCATTAGAAAGCAAGCTCTTGGGCATGAGTTTTAAATTTCTGAGTCTGAAAAGCACCACTCATGCTGTTGCTTACATATTACATTGCATTGCAGCCCAGCACGGTAAGGCAGAACCAGAGCAGGAAATGCATACTCACATCATAAGCAGTTTCCATGCTACTGCCATTGCAAGAAAGAAAAAGCAGGGAGCCCTGAGTTACCAGCTTAGACTGAGGCTCTGCTACTGCTTTTACTAATCATGCCTAAGGTGATCGCAGCAAGCAACTTTTATTCTCTGCTATATTAAGAGTCACCAGTGCAGCATGGTATGCAGAAGACAGGAGGACAAATGAAAGTGGAAATCGGCAATTCATCTTAATGCTGATGTCAATAAAATTCAGAAGAGCACTTCCATATGTATTCGTTACAAAGCTATTACAAACAGAAGGATAAACAGAAGTGAGCTAGGCAAGGAAGGAGGTTGTGCAAACTCTTTATAAAAAGGCACAAAAAAATGCAAAGTACTGGCACAAGCCTGGCTTTCTGTTCTACTGCAGTACAGGCAGTGGACCTACAGGACTACTTAAAGGGCATACAGACATTGACTCACGTTTTCCTCTTAAAAATTAGGGATGCTTCCATTATTTTCTTACTTTGAAGAACTATTGATGAATAATTTTAAAGGAAATATGAATTAGAAAAGAACTACTGTTATGGTATATGATACTAGTCTGTACTAAAGTAAATCACTTTTTTAAAATCAAAAATCTTCTAAGTATCTCCTTATGCCACTTTAATGTCTATCTTCTGGTTTTAGTTTGAATAAAAACAAAACTTTCAAATAAAGTGAGACAGTCTCTAAAAATAAAAATGTAATGATTTGGTTACTTGTTAACCGAAGATTAAAATAATTACGTGAATGGTATTTATAGAACCTTTTGGCAAATTTCTCATATTTAGCTGCTATTTTCAGTAGTTAAAAATTCCAGTGTCCAAGATAACAGTATTTTATGAATGTAACTCCACAAATAAAGGAAGGAAGAAGTCTAGTCCTTAGTAATAAGTAAAACATTTCCTACCAGGATTTAATCGCTATGTATGTCAAGATAGTCATTTTCTCTGCTAAATGATTTCCCAGTTTAAGGACTGAAATCTGCCATTAGATGCTAGCATGTATCGTTGAAAGCACACATATTCACTTAGAAGAAAAATGTTCTGTATATCTTACAGTACTTGGAGATAATGATTCAAGTAGTGAAGGTAAGAAGTGGAGGCACCGAGTAAACAACAGAATAATTTTACTGAAGATTATTAGAATAATCCTTATAATCTTCAAAATGAAAAGCCTTTGTTCTTTCCACTGAGAATGAAGTTGATTGAGATTTTGTTCAGAACCTTTTAGCTGAGTGAAAAGCTGCTTTTTACTATGAAAAGTCAATTCAGCTTCATGCAGATGCGTTTGATCACAGCAGTGCCTATATTTTGCAATTTAGCACGGTGCACATATCCCTAAGTTTGTGTCAGAATCAGAATTAGTACAGACATGTTTTATAGCAATGCACAGTAGCTAGCTGGCTCTGCTGAGATGTAGGACTAATTGGTATGGAGAAAGTGCAGTGCTGAGGAAGCTAACTCCTAACCCCAAATCTCCCTTGATAGCATTGCACTTATCTGGGAATGTTTCTGTTAGAGAGATGAACTGGGTGGCACAGAAACGCTTGTACTTAACGCTCCTTCCAGCTGCAGGAGCCTGCTTCCCTGCAGCACCACAGTTCCATCTTTTCCCAAATGATCTTCACATCCTGTTTGAGATCTACATGTAAACTTTTAAGGGATTTCTCCAGGCAGGTATACAAGCCATTTCACAGGGGATGGGATTGCTGGCGTAGGTAAAGCACAGATGGTCACTGAAGTGGTCTCTAACACTTTCCCATAAAGTCTGCAGTTAAGCAAAAAAGGATGTGGAACTCCATGTTTTTGTCTCTTTTTCCAGGGCCACTCCTACAAACACAGGTTAGGGCTGGATGCCATTTCCGTCTCATGCATCATCAAAAAAATGCAGGCTCAGTTTTTATATACAGGAGGGGAGAGGAGAATAGAAGAATAAAAGGCCTTTTTCCCTGTGAAATTCTGGAGGAAAATGAAAGGATTTAGAATTACTTCCATCACCTCCTTCCTTCCTTCCTTCCTTCCTTGTTTTCCTGCAGCCTTTTCCAGGGATATTTCTTTTTCTGCAGTTAATGGAAAGAGCCTGCTAATGTTATCATTAAAAAGGACATCTGAGGTCACTCAGGTGAGGGCCATCTTAAAAATAAGTATTTGATACACTTCTTTTTACAGTATTTTGCCTTTCATTAGATTCCTAATAGCTGTTTGCATGACAACAATTCTTTAATGATAACAGTGTTTTGGAGTTTTGTGTAAGCTATATTTTCATGTCAAAAATACGGTAACTGGTGCTCTTAAAAATAATTACACAATTTAATATAGGTCTTGTTCCAGCCTCTGAAAATGAAAAATCCATCATTCTAAAACACATCTGTCAACGTGCACTGCAATATACCAAATAAACCATTAGTATCATCATCTTAACCCTCAGTAACTGACATATAGAGGCACTCGTTTTTCTGCATCTTTGCAGATCATTGGTCGTAAAATTAACCAAGCTTTTAGAGCATTTTAATCAGTGTTTTTACTCTCAAATTACTTTGATTTTTTCCTCAATAGGCCCTCAGAAATACACAGAGCAAAAAAGCCCAACCATAGTCACAGTGTACACTAGGAAAACAAGCAGCAGATCTGGTCTTCCACTGATCTGCAGCACATTTAATTTGCAGCAAAATAGTGTGAATGTGAAGTATACATAAAAGCCCAGCAAATCAGAATAGCCTCATTTTTGTAAAGATGTATATTAACAAAAAAATTCAGAAAAAATAAAAAACATTGTTATCCTCAAACCTATTATTTGCACAACTAATCTACTCATTATTTAGAACAGCAGAAGCAAAGTAAACAACATGAAGACTCATTTTTATGCTATAAATTCACCAGTTTTCTTTCAAATCATTGTTTTTGGAAAATTTCCACAGTATATATTAGCCTTTATATTCCAGCTAGAAATTTTGTATCAGCTGTAATCTAACCATAAATTAACATGTACTATATAAGTGATATTCTATGGGAGTTTGTCATTATCTGAACAGGGAAGTTTTCATAACAGAAGATAGGCAATTAATTTCACTAAGCACACATTTAGGGACCTTAAATAGACTGATATTTAACCACATTTTTTTCTGCATTACTGTAATGGATGTCAGGTCAGCTGCTAATACAAAATAAAACAAAATTTTTCACTTCAAGAAGTTATCTGGCAAGTTTCTAACCTGACTTAAACTTTTTCAAAGTGTGTATAGGAAGAAAAGTAGAGGCAGTGAGGAGGAGAAAACGGAAAAAATATGTGCTAGTAGAGTATATTGACTTGAGGTTGCTGAACGTAAACTGTAGTAGTGAGTTAAACATTGGCTGAAAACCTACAGAAACCTACAGGTAAAATGCTTTTCTATCCCCATTAAACAAGCTGCCAGTAAATGGTAGCACAACACAGATTAGGTGGCCCACAGAAAATTTAAGCACCTCACAGAAATATGACCACCTCCCCCTTTCCCCAAATTTTGTTTTGCTGTCCTTGAGGAAAAAAAGTCTTCCACAACACAGTGCCTGAAAATCATTACATGCTTAATTAGCTTCACAACAATTGCCCCAGAAATAGGTATCGGGATTTTAGTGGTCTGAAACTGAAACATGAATGGAAACAGCTTTCACTCCATTTGACTTTTTTGCTTAGACATGTTGAGCACGGACTAGTTTTGCTGTCATGCTTTTAAAAGTTTTTATAACGAGCTTCAGAAAAGCACCACTTTACATGCTTCACTAATGACGTATTAAATAAAAATTGGCTAAAATGAGGGAGGACTCAACACAATGCTAAGAAGGCGGGGGGGGGGGGGGGTGGGAGAGATTTGTCCTTACTTCAAGGGTAGTCCAAGGAAGAACTTGAATTTTTCCACCACTAAGGACCTCTCCACAAAGAAAATCTTTATTCCAAGTTACTTAGGTTATGCTTGAGACACCTAGACTACAAAAGCATGGCTTGAAACACACACAGTATAAAGCCGACATCCATGCATTCAATAATCCTATTGCTGGTGCTACTACCTGCCTGGACATCAGTAATTGCAGATGTCACAAGTGAAATGTCTTAATTTTCTGGGTCACATAAGCATGGTTTCATAACATAACCACAGCTGTTACGGACAGCTACGCTAGCTTGCAAGGAGCAGCCCCAGCATCTTACTGCATCTTAACAGTTGCAGTAAAGCAAAGCCCAAAATTAGTATGGAAAAAAGCATCTGGTATACACTCCTAAAGCTTTAAAACGCTATTGATACTTCAGCATATCATCTTCTCTACATAACTGAATTCAACAGAATAATACTCCATTAAGTCCCTCTTCATGGGGTTCTTCCATGTTAGGCTACCTCTCCACCCCTTACACCAGTGCCAATGATGAGCTCGAGATCAATGAAATCAGAAGGGAGGATATTACTAGTTACATTGTTTTGTATCAAAGCATCCTATGCCTCAAAATGTCATCATGAGACTTTCTATTGCCTGTCCAAATACACAGCACCACATGAGAGGGCTGTTACATGACTACATTACATTTAAAAAAGCATCAGAATTTTTATAGGCTAAATCTTAGTTTGCGAGAAATCTATCAAACCCAGCAAATTTGAATAGGCATGGTAGATATAATACTTGTACTGTCTACTTCATTCAGCATTTTTTGTTGTTGTTTCAGAGGAGCGTCTTCTTTCTGAGACACAAAATGATTTCCTCTGCAAACTTTTTTTTTTTTTTTTTGGGGGGGGGGGAGCAAGTATTCTTCCTGTGTATTTTTTTTATCCTACTTTTGAGTTTGAAAGATTCTACATATGCCCACTGAACTGGAAAAATACAATTTTGCAACAATACGTATAATCTCAACAAGCAGAAGTACTGTTTTTCTCTCTCTCTTCCTGCAGATCCAATGTTCAAAGTTCAATCTATTTTATGCAAGGTTTTTTCCCCAGCCCTAAATTATTTTGGAAGACTATACAATATTACAAAGTTCTTCACACTCAGGCAATGAGAATAAAGCACTGAGTTGAAGTAGACAAATGGAGCAATTTCAAAATTTATAATTGCTGTGAGAAAGGAGGTGAAGGAGAATGTATGAAAATACTCACTTTGATGAATCTATGAAGTATATTACAAGAGCACCAATACTAAGAGCGAAGACTAATACAACCTACAAAAGAAAAGAAAAGAGTAATTACTTAACAGTGTTAGAATGAAACACACTTTTACACAAAAAAAGACAGGTAAAATAAATCATAAAATAGGTTCCATTTCAGCTGTTATTTTCTTCATGAAAACTGATCCTGCTTGCATTTCAAACATGATACATTATCATAGGATGCTTTCTTGCATTGAAGAACAGCCACAAATAAGAAACTGAATCCCAGCTCAGGGGAATAGAGTCTACAAATAGGTCCTGGATCCTAATCTCTGCTAAACTAGACACTTAAATTCCAAATGACAAGGAACCCTACTGCATGGCATTCAAGTCACAGTGCAGTTTTATTAGGGCTATCCTTCAAGAGTACGCCAAGAAGTGTTTCAGTCCTTTTACATAACCAAGAGCAATGACAGATTAGACTGAATTTTCATTTACATACACTGCATACATGGATGTTAAGCCCACATGATAAGTGTTCAACTATGCAAAAATATGTATTTTCCTTCCCTGTGCACTAAGGCTATTTTCAGTGAGACATAACGGTCAAATTCAAGGAGCGAAGAACGAAATCTTTCAAGTAACATTTTTATTTTTAAGTGTCAACATCTAGAGTTTGATTCTGCTTTTTTAAAAACTACATTACTGATCAGATGTGTGCAGGTGTTACAAGGTGACATGAGCTATTAAAACCATATCAGCTAGTTGGTGGTTGACCGTATGGTAAGAAACAAACGCAGTGAATAGAACTTGTTGATTGGTACTTGGCAACACACACTGAATTATGATTAGCAGTGGTCCCAAGCCCAATTATTTTCTCAGAATTAGGTTACTGAGAATGGGATTGACTCCCCCCCCCACACACACACCCCTCATATTCCAAATCAGACACAATCACTGGGTTTGGATCTGAATCAAATTTGCTGCATTGTTTAGCTCAAGGATTATTTGTTATCAATAAATCTTTCACATTTTACATCTTTTTTTTTTTAAAAAAAAGCAGAGTTAACCAAACTGTTGAAGCTCAAAGAAAACATTACTTAAACCATTGCTTAAATTTTTAGTGAAAATTTTCACTTGACCCAAATCTATTTTAAACACAATCATTCATTATTAAATGCTTTAGAGCAAAGTACTAACAGTGAAGTTCTGTTAAAATCCACAAGTAAAGCTGGAATTTGGTTTTGCATAACAAGTCCTGGGTCACAACATGCACTCATTGTCTAATGGCAAAAAAGTCCCCTGGAATAAAAATAGTATAATATACGAGCCTTGCACTGCAGTCATATCTGGTCTCTTATAAACATTCCTGTGGTGTTTGACTAATGTTAGATAGATCCTGGGTAAGATCTTCCAAAATGCTTAAGGAATTTAAAAGTTCCTCAAAAGTTCATACAATTTCCATTGTATGCAAATGTCTCCATTTTGCAAGAAGCTCCAGTTTCTCATACTACTCCAAACAGTGAGATATGGGCACAAAATAACTACAGCATTCCTCTATTACAGTGTACACTTACTTTTAAATCAAGACTTATTCCCACTCCTATCACCCCAAACCACACATCTAGCATTACAATTCAGAATGCCTCCAAATTCAAAGAAAGGTCACCAGCAGAGAATGGAATCTTAAATACTCCCTTTATGCTGCTCGCAGAGAAACATAGTTTTCCATTACTAACTGACAGAGGTCAAGCTTGAATATGCCAAATGTGTGGAGAAAGCAGGGCCTGAAGCAACTAGGTTAGAGTTATATTAAAAACAAACAAAAAAGATTAATCCCCTTCTGGGCCATACTAATATGTTTGATACGGTTTCAGGTGCAAGTTTGTTTCTACATTCCCATATCAAAAGATGAATACTTCCTGATTATTTAGACACAGAAAGGAAAAAAAAAAAAAAAAAAGAAAAAAAGAAAAAAGAAAAAGAAAAGGCAGCTCAAAAGTTACCAGGTTTAGGTCTATTTCCAGGTTTCAGTCCTTGCAAAAATTTTATGGGTACCAATGCTTGTGCTTGGAAACTTTTGCTATCTTTGAAGTGTGGTAGAAAACTATACAGACCAACATCCCAAACTCCCAGCAGCTAGAATCTAAGGGAAGGAAAGAATCATATACTTAAGTGAATTATTGCCTTGCTTGTTAACTAGGCCACAGGGAGAAAAAGCTTGCTTGCTTGCTCTGTTTATTATTCCAATGCATTTGGCACATCTTTGTTATTACTCCACATCCATTATAGCTTCCCTCTCCCTCTCTGAAAGGAACAAATCTTTTAATTTATAATAACTTGCTGTTTGTTTAAGACTGAGAAATGTGAAGTCATATGCTAGCAGCTACAGTGACTAAGCACTTAGTATTGAGTTAAAAATAAACATCAATCTGATTAAAGGAAAGAGGGAAAAAGCATGGAATAAATGCTGCATATCCTTAAGTCTTTCAAAAAAAAAAGAGAGAGAGAAAAATCCAACTGAGTTCAAAAGTGTACAGTACATTTTTGAGACAAATTAGTGAAACAACAGAAAAAATACACTTAAAAAAAACTGTAAAAAAGATACGCTCTCCCATAAAAGTAAGCAGCTCCAGAAGAGGTTTGACTGCTCTGTTGACTTGGGGGGGTGGGAGGGGGGGGAGAATAGGCATTAATAAAATACTGTTAAAATGAGGAATGATAACTCCAGAGGAATCAGTATACCTCCCAGAGCCAGGCCTATTTAACAAAAATAATAATATTGGTAACCCAATGGGTAGTACCATTTCACCTGCATCCAAATTCAACTACTGTCCTAGAAACATGGAAGAATGGAAAGACTGTTCACATGAGGAAGGAGAGATACAATTAATACACACAAAGCAACGAGTAAAGACTTTACAGTAGCAACTTCTGTTCAATCTTTCACTGTGCCTCAATATTTGAGCCTTCTGTGCTTTTTTGTATATCTCACTCACAGAACTCCAGAGGTTGAGCAGAAATCAAAGATGGAATGGATATCTATCGTATACTCCTCTCCACATTAGGTATTAAAATAAGCCGCACACAGTGAAAATTAAAGAAAAAAATAAAAAAAAAAAAGAAGAAGAAAAGCACTTTCAGGAGTCCTGTAATGTCAAACACTTCAGGGCACAGCCTTTAAATATTGGGATTTTAAAGGAAAAGTCCCTGCGAGTCCATTCTTCCATATCAGCCTTGAAATGAATACGTCAGAAACATCATACTGAAAATCGAGGCTTATATAGCAGTCTCTGTTCCTCTGAATTACTAAAAAAATGTGTTGATAAAACATGTTAAATTTTGATATGTATATCCACAACAAATAGCACTTCAGTCTATGACAAACCCCACAGAAGCTATGAACTCATCCTGAAGGAAGTATTGTGTGTGTACATAGAAAGGTTATAAACTCTTATCTGAAATCAAAATATAAGCCAGGAATAAAAACAGTTTCCAAGGTATTCGTTGTGCTAGCTAAATTCCACTCCGATTAGTTACAATCTGGCTGCATTTATTTCCCTCAGTTTGGATACAGGATCATGTAAAATGCTTCAACCAGCACTCAATTTCCAAGCGCTCCCCCTTCTTCCCTCTGCTCAAAAGAGCATCTTTTAAGGAAACACATATAAACGTTAAGCATATCAGCACAGAGGTTTCTGTGCCTGCGCAGCATTACGTTGAACTTGGTGCCTTTGAGAAAACAAGCACTTACATTTTGTGCTTCTACCCTATGTTTTTGTTTCAAAACAATCCTCTTCTGTCTGCAAGGCAGGATGAGAGAAGAGGTCAACCTCGTGCACAGGCAGGCAGGGAGTTCCACCTTTCCCACTGCAGAAGTCACTCAACCGTGGGTCTGGAGGTGCCCTCAGGGCAAGTATGCCAACCTCCTCCATAAAGGAGTCCTTTTTACCACTCCCACAAGCTTCTTCATGGCCCCTTTCTCGTTCCTAGTCATCAGGGTACAAAACTTGTAGCCTGCATTAGGTAGCTCACTCTCCACCTTTTTTTGGTTCTGAATACCTTACTCCTTTCCGTGATGACTGCATTGGATTTCTATTGGGGCTAACGAATGGAAATACCTCAAGCGACACTCACCAGCTTAACCGTTTTATTTAATAAGACTAAGTTCATAGAGGCACTGGAGAGAAACTGGTTCTTATTAAGCTCGGGGGGAGAGGGGAGGAAATCTAAATAAATATTTTATGGAAGCAAAATTTTATGGCTGGAAAAGTTCCCCCAAGAGCCCTTATCTTTCTATCTGATGACAATCTATTTTGGCATATTATTCTTCAGAATTCTGTCTGAAATTCTTATTATGGTAAGATTACAATAACAGTTTATATTTTTCAACTCTAAGCCATAGAGTCCCTACTGCACTGCTTCGAATATATTAAGTTGTTATTAATATTTTCAGACTTTCACTTAATTTTAATTTCCAAATGCGTACAGTGATTTCTGTTAATGAACTACTGAGATTTTTTTGTATAAATGATTTTTTGAAAGTTCTATTAGCGTCTCTACATTGAATTACTTAATGAGAACACAAATTATTTCTTACAAAATAAAGATACAAACCTTGGAGTTCCAAAATCCCTGAGTTAAACCAGGATGTACTAATAACTTGGCAGAACCTGCGGCTTCTTCTACCTAATTTGAAAGAAAATCTATGTACTTTAAATATCAAAATAAAGTTCCTTTAACCATAATAACAGAACTCAGTTTTATTCCTTTGACAGAAACAGAATTTACTTATCTCGGTTTATTAGGAATGGAAATCTACATTTTTAAGGACAGGTCAGGTGCAAATTACCTTTTCAAACATAGGAAATATTTAATGCTTACTTGGAAATCTCAGCATTAATTTTAAGACTCTATAATGTGCACCAGCATCAGCACAACTACCAACTGCGTAACAACAGTCAGACTAGACCACACAATGGTCAAAATGGCTTACTTAAATTGATGTCTCATTAACCGATAATCCATATGGGAACAAAATTCAGAAGGCATTCCGTGTAAGCAAATCTGTAAGTAGTAAGAAATTATGTACTGCAGCTAATATAAATAGCTGAGCAATTAATACCTCTTAAGTTACTAAAAATACAGATAAAGGAAGAGCTATTTACTATAATGCAGTATATGCTCAGAGCAATGCTTGCTCTACAAATCAGTGTTCTCCACTCGTTTTTGGTAGCACTCGCTTCATTGTTTGTCTTTATTATTCCCTTTGAACATATGACACTGAACTAAAGCAGCTGCATTGTGTTAAATCATGCAATTCATATTGATTCATCCAAAAAGATAGGCTTCAGAGCTACGTGGTTTGCCAAGACAAATAAGATGTAATATATTTTTATAGCAAGCAACAGGGAATTTCTTTTTTCTTTTTTCCTTTTTTCCTTTTTTTTTTTTTTTTTTTTTCCTTTTTTTAATTATGACCTGCTAGCCGTAGCCAGGAGTAGAGCAGGAGTAATGATCTCCAAAGTCCATCAGCAGGACCAAGCAGCATGCTCCGGGTGGTGCTGTCTACTGATTTTTCTCTGGACTTAAAACGCATTGCCCTCTCTCCAAATCCTTCTGGTTCCCCTTTCTTTACCTGGTCCCTCCCACGCCAATGTATAAATCAGTGAAGCGATAAAGAGAAAGGTACAAAATAATGGCAGTAGTACTTTCCCCCACCCCTGCTCTACGAGGTCGCAGTTCCCGGGGGCTCTCAGGAGGTTGTTCTATTTCATACTGGTTTCCAAGAGCATTTTTCTTGTTGATAGAACGCTCTCCTAATGTGTTCCAGAATAACCGCTTACAACGCAACCATCTCTTTAAAGAAAACTACCTAACAGCACATCTGTAGCTGCGGGCCACCTCACAACAGCAAACAAGGACACACAAACAAGTGAGGGCTGGAGTGGGCAAATGAGAGGAGAAAGTTAAAGTAATAAAATAATAAAAAGATAAAATAAGATTCCATTTCCTGCCTCCCAGCAATAAGTAACAGACACAAACGACAAACAAGAACTCTAAGACACCTGAAAGTCTCCTGTCATTTATCTTTTATTGACAAGTGTAGGGATACAGAGATTTTGCAGCTAACACATTCCCTGTAAAAAAGACACACGTGCTGGAATACAGCTGTGCGACGAATACGCAGCGATATAGGCATCAGTTCTCCTGAGAGCACTGGCAAAGTGCAAGTTCTACAGCCAGCGCCTGCTGTTGTCTACAGGATACATACCATGAATTTTAAAGGATACGTCTGCAGGATAGTGCATGAGCTAGTAAATCTGTCTTGGTAACTTATTGATCCTGCCCTTTAACATGCAGAAGAGGCAGGCGGTGAAGGAAAAAGAAAAAAAAAAAAAAAGAAAAAAAAAAAAAAACCCAAAAAACCCACACCTACAGTTTCCTCCATGCTTTGCATGTCAAATAGGATTCAAAATCCAATTCTAGAAGAAATGAAGCACCTCCACATAAGACAGCGAGCAACCTCATCTTTTAGGTGAGAAAAAATTCAAGAGTACTCAACCCTTCATAGAGTCAGTCCTTACCAGCTCTGAGTTTTGAATCTGAATCGACAAGATTATAGCATTAAATCCCAACCTTGCAACCCTGAGGGCCCACATTTTAACCTTTTCAGGCATCCAAAGACTTGAAAATGTTTGCATGCAAATTATTAACTTTCAATCATATCATTGGCTTTTTGATTTTGGGTACCTTTATGACACACCAAAAAGTTAACTAAAGATTAATTAGCTATTAAAACCTACAGCAAATAAATTAGTCACCAACCTGCAGTAAAAAGAGAAATGAAAGCTTAAATAGCCATATAAGATTCTTTGAAATAAAAAATGTTGCCCTTCTTGGGC
The DNA here is from genome assembly GCF_028389875.1 of Rhea pennata. NCBI lineage: Eukaryota > Metazoa > Chordata > Aves > Rheiformes > Rheidae > Rhea > Rhea pennata. The sequence continues at coordinate 26,038,459 of NC_084669.1, forward strand.
AAAGCCCAAATAGACTTACCCATTTACAGAGAAAACTCAAAGTCTATAAACCAATAGGCAGTAAGGTCTCAGTCAATTTCTCCAGGAAAATCCACAGCAAGGATTTCCTTTTAAAAATAACACAGAGGCAACAATAAAGTAGGTCAGCAGGAGCTCTGGATGATGATGAGCAATCAGAAATCTAGTTCTGCCACTCATTTGGTCACTTCACCTCACCAGGTACCCAATTTTCCCTCTTCCTTTTGATTGGATGCAAAGATATTGCAAGTCAACTCATTAGGGCAACAGCTGTCTTTCATTACAGGTGTTTGCAATCGTTCTAGCACAGCCGAGACCTCTACTGCTACTATAATAATAATAATTAAAAAATGAATACAGCAATATGCAAAATTTTGAGCACCATCTAAGAAAGCAAAGGGATTTCACTTACTCAAGGGCTTTGTTTGAATAGAAAAGATTTAATATCTCTTTCTACAGTTACTTCTCAATTATCTTTCTGATATTACAATTTTGGTCCCATTCAGCCACCTGTGTATGCTGACATCCAGTGTAGCGGGTTTTAATTGATTACTGACACTAAAATGATGTATTTAGTAGAAACATCTCTTCAAAATGTGATTCTTATTTATCTGTATCTCTGTTTTTACAGACCTGTGTGACAGTTACAATAAATAAAACGTAGAAACAAAATTCCTGGGGAGAAGAAACAAGCACCGTAGATATAGAAAAGTTGCAAAGAAAAGGAGAACTAGCCTGAGCCTGCTGGGTTACATTTTCAGTTCCCAGGTATACTGCTTACACATCACAACAGTAATCTGAGTATTATCTGAAAGGTACAAGGGAGACGCATGGCAAAGCCCTAAATCACTGTAAGCTTGCTAAACCATTCATGTAGTTGAAGTAGTAAGTAATTAAGATAACTGGTCACCGGGTGTAAGATACGTGACATCTCTGAATACAACCACACACAAGAAAACTAGCAAATTCAGTCTGTCTTTGTCATCAACTGGATTTTATTCTCTCTCCAGTAAAGGATCCCCCCTCTCTGTAAGATCACGTCTACAGTTTAGCAGACTACCTTCTCTTTGAGCCAACTGCTTGATATTAGGAAGAATCATTAGAGTTGACATCAGAAACAAGGATATGAAAAATCAAATCAAGGAATGAACCAAAGAAAGGGAATATCTTAATGTGCTTCCCCCCACCTACCCAAACTCATTTTAGGAGGAATTTTTTTCAAAGAATTATCTTTGCCACATCCTGTTCCGTACGTGCTTCTAATATGTGTTCATATTTTGACTTCATTTTTCTTTGTTTATGCAAAGTGGTTTTTTCCTCAACTTTTCCACTGACATATTGACAATAATATGAAATCTTCTGTTCAATCCATATTTTTTTTAAAAAAATGAGATTTTCTAATTAGTGAAAAAATACAAGACAAAACATCCCATCTGTTAACGGTGCTCTGTGGCTTGAAGTTAATTAGGTTTGCTGGGAGACTGCCTGGCAATGTGACGAATTAAAGTGCATGCAACTTTGCCAATTCAGTATTTAATTTAATTAGTCAAAAAATAGCAGTATTTTCTATCACAGTGTGTCATTTTCTAGTGTTAAATCCTGAATGGATAGCGCATATATGTATATTTATACATATATATTCCCCCCACACACATATACGCACGCAGTCCTTCCTCCTGTCTACCTAGCAGTCAAATAAACCATCTCCCATTAAGGTTAACAACAAAAATACAATTCACTTTGCTTTTAATAGTAAGAGCATATAACCCACTTTGATTTCCACTGATCCATGACCATGGGTCTATGGTCACACTGAGAAAATGAGATATGCCAATAACAGTTACCTATAAACTGTTCTTCGAGTTGTCATTGCTCTCATTTCCCTTTTAAGTCCTTCATAGTATGATGGTAGCTAAGGGACATCAGCGAGCCTACTTATGGATCACTTCAGTGAAATGACTGACTTGCCTGCCAAACAACCAAACCATGCTGAAAAGCAAACAAACTCCACTGTGCAAAACTGCTCAAAGGCAAAACAAAAACCAGCCCTAGAGCGTGGTACACACAATGCAGAAAATGACATTTGCACTCATAATCGCGGCTAATTATTCACAATCTCATCCCCAGTATGGCTTCTGAAAAGCCTTTGCTTACTGTGTCAGGTGCTCAAACGCAGCTTATTAATTTTTTGGTTAAATTCATATATTATAGTTGTGATAGAAGGCTTTTTACCTCCATATGAAGACTTGGAAGCAAATAACCTTACAACCTCCCCTGTTCTACAAATGCCTCATCTCACCTCCTGAAAAGAAAAGGATTAAGGTGAAAGAATGCAGAGGTAAGCAAAGCTGCATGTGCTTTCTGGTACAATACCTGCAAAAAAGTCTTCAAACATGCAAGTGACATCTTGAAACGCCCCCCCAAAAAAAAAAGAGATTTGCATGAGTAGGAGTTTGTTGTATCTGGATTCACATAGTCTACTCAGTGACGACGCACAGCTTATTGTCAGCATCATCACTAGCTTTCTTTCAGTAATTAAAAGTATCAAACTCTGGACATCAACGAACAAAACCAACGTGAGGATATCAGGCTAACAGGAAGAGGGAAAAACTGTTGTTGATACAGTTGAACAACACTAGTTTTGAAGGTCACATTTGTTGTTGTTGTTGTTTTTTAATTTTAGTATACTGTTTTTACTTCTTTTCTCTGGCATTGTTCGTCCTTCAGTTATTTTGCCAAAATTGATAACTTTGACTGATGGCCACAGGAAAACATCTCATACTAATCCACTCTGAAGTCTGAAAAATTGGCATTTTTGATCATTAGCAACAAATCTAAACCTACTTAATCACCCAGCCTTATATGTGCATCTGACCATACAGAAAGCTACCTTTAATTAGTATACAAAGGAAAACTACAGAGAGCGCAACAGTCTGAGCAATGACCAAATTTTATTCATTGTACAAGCTTAAGATGTACCTTATACCTCAACTTATCTGAAAAGAGAAAATAAAAAGCATAGTAATTTTCTAGAGACTATTTCAACATACAATTTTAATCAGAACTCCCATTTTCCTGCAGTAACATACAGAAAATGTGAACTCTTCTTCAAGTCATAAGCCTGCCTATAAATTACACAGTCATTAATCATGAGATCTGAGATTTCTGTGTAATTATGCAGTAAGAATTCAGGGGAGCAATTAAGCCTAAAACAAAACAAAAATATTCATGGTTGTGGTGATTTTGGTTTATGAGAAAGCATTCACTTGCAGTTAGAGAGCCGGTTCTGATGGGCTGTGGAGGAAAAATGAACATTTGTAGCAAATGCTGCACCTTTAAAATACAACATGAGCATAAATTTTCAGTTTATCTTTTGTATCCGTTGCAGAAGTATAATTATATGCTACTCCAGATGAAATCTTGGTTCACAATTTGATGCAAGGCTGCATTGCTACATGCCGATTTCTTCAAACTTTACTATGCTATTTCAGAACAAGGCATGAAAGCCTTTGCTTGGTATCATCTAGCACAGGCCCTAATCATTTTCATATTGTAATCATCAAGGAAGTGCTGATGGCATGTTGTGAGTATTGCTAATTAGGAATTACGTTTCAGCTTCATGTACCTATTGCTCAGAAATCCACACAAGTAAGAAATAGAATCAATCATCTGCAACAGTCACCAAAGACCACGTGCAGGAAATAAATATTTGCAACGATGAAGCAAGCGAAGGTAAAATATTATTTTTAAACAGTGAGCCTTTACTTGCGGCGAATAAATTATTTTTGAGGGATAGAAGGGAAAAGAGTAGTTTCTCTGTAAGAATGCAAAGGCTGATTTATTCTGTAAATACATTTCCTGTAGATGAGCTCGCCTATGTTGCTGTGTGGCTATAATTCTAAAACTGAGAGCTTTTTTATGAGCATTTTTAGTGTGGTTTAAAGATAAAATCATATAATCATAGGCTTAAAGGCTTGCAGAACTAGTCTTTCCTTTGTGTGCTCACTTTAACAGTCTTGTCTGGCTTTTAAAAACCAAGTAGCAGCGGCCACTTATTGAAGTGGTCTGAAGACCCAACTGTTATCCCAGCTGACCTTTTCTCTCGTTAAGGACAACACTATGTCAGGTCCTTTAAGTTAACTTTCTGCCTCTATAGTCTCGGCTTTTGTTGTTTTCTTATTTTTTTACATAACATGAAGAATTTAACTCAAAGAGACCTAGCCAAAGTCACCCCTTCTTCATTATCTTTGGTCTTTTCATCTTTACCAGGCTTTGCTGAGTCAGAGTCTCTCCCTTCAGGGGTTCACACTCCATATAGCCTCCCTCCTGGTGGTGGAAAGCTAGCAAATGGCTCCCTTGTGAAGGTCTGAGTCTGTAAGACTCCTAACTTTCATTCTGCAGCCATCTTATCCACAGAAGTAAAAAATACAAGGCATGGATAATGAGAAACATAGCACTTCAGCTTATGTTCTGTCTCACAACTATCATCTGGTACATCATTTTTCCCCTTTTCTGTATGCTTGCTTCAGCGTGGCTGCATTCTGGAGAATTACAAGACCAAGAGTGTTTATTTTGAAAAGAGATAAAAACTGGAAGAAAAATGGATGAACCACTAGGAAAACAAATACCCACCCAGACCAAAGAGATTTGCAAGATGTATTGCTGCAAGTCCATGCCTTTATATAAATACACAGTTTTAGTTCGTTTTAAAATATTGTGTAACAGACAGAAGTTGGGAGTACATATTAAGTTTGTTGGGCTTTTTTAAGGATTGCAAGTATTGAAAGAAAAAGTGTACCATGCACAAGTCACACAAACTCTAAAGTAAACTTTGAAAAAAAAGGAAGTTTTTGTCTGAATGAGCACTGCAGAATCTGGCTGAAAATACAAGCACTGCCAGCAAAATTATGCCATTCAAGCTTAAACTTTCTTCCTTTTCTCTTTCTTCTCAAACTCTTCCAAATTGCCCCCCCAAATTCTACTTATTAATGATCTCTTGTACAGATTCAATCCTTTGCTGTTTTTTTAATAATGTTTTATTTTAAAATAAATCACCTATCTAGAATCTATTGAAATGTGTTAAAACCAAATATAGGGAAATTACCTTTTTAACACATACTGTGTAAGACTCTGTCTAGGACCAGAAGCTTCCCTCCCTCCCAGCTCTGGCCATGCTCCTTCCCTCCATGATGCTGCATCACCAGAGCCTCCTCCCTGACCGCCAGCCTCCCCTGAAGACACTGCTGCTCTTCTCTCTTAGTGAGGAGCAAAGGAAAATGTGGTAGGTGAAAGACCACCAGCAGTGGTATGTGGGCTATGTGGTTTTGCATCACCCCAGCATCTCATCAACCCCTGTGCTCTACCAATGATGTCCCCCCCTTCGTTGAATCACTTCACCAGCACAACAAGACCCAAAAGCAGAAAAAGCAAAATGAAGTCAAATGAAGTGGTCCAGCACCACTTTAAAAATATTTATACCAAATCTACAGACAAGAATATTTATACTCAATGATGATGCTGCACAAGAACAAACACTGTCAAGTCCTAATGCTAACAAATACTGTTTTCTAGACTGCTTGGCTGATGTGCTTCCTCTTGGACTCCAGACAGGGCTGGAAGAAAGAGCTTTCAACTTTCATAATTTCAAACATTAAGTTGAAGTTCATTTTGCTGACTGCCTAAAACCTCAGAAACCCTTTCTGGACAAAGCGCTCTTATGGTGGAAACCTACGTGAAACCATGCCAAGGCAACTGAACACTACTGACTCAGAAAGGAGTCCAGCTCCGGAATCATTAACAGGATTGCAAGCAGCACCCACAGCTGCTTCTTTAAGCACTAGTTCAAGTCACAGTTTGATTTCTCATTGCAGCTTCAGGTAAACAAAACACCGGAGAGATCAAATGAACTTTCATATGCACGTATGTATCTGACTTCATAGTTGCCTATTTCCATTTCTAAAGCCATTTTTCCTAATGGCCCTAGCAGGAGGTCACTAGTGCGTGGAATGGGCTGCCGGGCTATTCCCCAGTGCAGCACCCGACGGGAGGACGAGCTTGTGTGAACAAGCACAGCCTGTGTGTGCCCCAGCCCCTGACACACAGGTTGCACTAACGCGGAAACCCCGAGACAGCCTTTCTGCCACAGTGGAGGTAAAAGCCGCACATTTGCTGAGCAAGCTGTCTTATTTTTGTTCCAGTTTGTTGCAGGATTAGAAACAAATGACCACCCCGCTTAATAGCTACTGCACCTACTTAGATTGTGTTAACTCTGATCTCTTTACACATTTTCCCATTATGAGTGTAATAATCCTAAATTCTCATTAAAAGTTTTCATGTTCCCCACAAACACAGGCAGGCAGCGTACACGTTTATGTTTGTTTCGAAGAGTTTCTTCAAGACCTTAGAGGCTAGAAACTTAAGGCGTTAACGTTAGAGTTTGGAGAAGGCATACTCAGGAGGTTTATATCTGTTTGATTGTACAAACAATTCTGGTATTTTTTTGTGTTCTGTTGCCATCCATGAGGTTCTGAGTGATCAAAGACCATTTTAAACCATAAAATTCTCAGTCCGTTAACTCAAGAAAATGACTTCTTTATATTAAAGCCCTGAGACTTCTGACAGGGCCCTTCTAGCGCTTGTAAAAGCCAGCTGAACATGCTCAAGCAACTGTTTTTGAGAGCCATAAAGTGTTAACGAACAGAGGAAGCTGGAGTTTGTACTTACGCATCCCATTTTAAAAGAGGCTTAAGTGCAGATTAGAAGTATCTGAGCCAAGTCTTTATCACAAGGTTTGATGAACTTGCAGAAACATCATCCTCTACTCCTAGGAACTGTACAGCTGGCCAATAATACCACAGCAATGTCACGTGAAACGTATTATCATGTTTCACATGACACAAACACAAAACAAACTAATTAATCTCTTCTGCCTTCACTGTAGTTCACACTGACAATACCACTGATGACAGTTTATTATGAGTCTTGCAAAACTGTACATGGGCCTGTACTGTCTGCCTGTTGTTTCAGCTCATAACCTAGGTTCCAGAGACATGAAAAGATAAAACCTCAGATTTCTATCAGAGAAATACTTTCAGCCTACCTAGTTATGAATTAAAAGTAACAAAATCTGATTATATTGAACTATTTAACATGAGTTTAACATGGAAAAAACCTCACTGTTTTTAAAATGTATTATTTTGAAGATAATTTCAATATGGCTTTAGGTCTGATAAATGCCTTTGAATTTTGTGGTATTGACAACATTATTTATTACAAAGTTGCTGATCTTGAACATCACCTACAGTCATAAGGTAGTTTAGTATTCATAGTGCAGTACATACAATAATTTTAAAACAAGAAAGAAATTGTAAAAGTATTAAAACATCCAGAAAAGTTATCCTATTCAAGATTTACTACCAAATGTACTATGCACTAAATTTATAGTGATAATTATCCTAGTAAATATATTTCCAGTCAACTGAAGTCCTCCCGTCAGAATAACTTATTGGAAGATAGTTATAGTTTTTCCAACTCTTTATTCAAGAATAGCAATATATATTATAACAGTAAGGGACAAAGAAATATAGAATATCTGAAATCTAATAATAATGTCAAACTCCTCATGAGAAAAATAATTGCCAAAATAAATTGCTTGAAATGATCCATGTCTTTCTAAAGAGGCAGATGACCCAAAAAATTGAGAACGACCATATAGATATAGCAGGTACGATTATAAAATTGTACTTTTCACATAAATTGTGTGAAAAGAAGAATGTTTTAATGTATCTGATTAGAGAGAATACCAGAATCACCTTTTGCCTATTGGAAACTTTCAGAAAAAATAGGTTTGTATATGTTTAATAATGTTGCTTTTTACAACAAAAAAAAAAAACACAACATCTTAGTGGAAGCGTATATGCAAATATGAAAATTTCATCAGAGACAGAAAGAACTCCATCCATTTTTGAATAGCCAATGGCCAGTGGAAAAGGTATTTACTTGGAATATATGAGATAAACACTTCAGATTACAGAGTTAAATCTCAGTCTCTGCACATGGAAACCTGTGCTGTGTCTCTCTCAATTTCTCTCATCTTATATTTTGTGTAAATAATTAAATATCCTTTGGAAGAGCAACATCCTACACCTCCCACAACCTAGTTAAGTGCTATAATTACTTTGCTCCTAGGAGTTTTTCTTACACTCTCCTTCCTTTTCTTCTCTTACTCAGTCTCTCTTTCCTTTAATTTTGAATGTTTTTTTTTTTTTAAAAAAAAAAACTTTTTTTTTTTTTTTTTTTTTTAATCCCAAAGCAAGTGGAAATTTTGGGGGAACAGTGCAACTCTTTACTACCAAGATTCTTCAAGACTTCTTCACTTTTAGTTTTGGGGGGCTTTTCACTTAGTATTATGTATGAAGCACATAGCAGGACATTGCTCACTTGGCAACAGTTACTCTGAAGCTGATCTGTAGAACGACATATGCCTAGAGACAGTACAAAGCACCTCACCGCAATTAGTCTCACCAGTACTAGGTAGATGGGATGCATAATTAAGTGTAGCTGCAAGTGGGGACTGATGAACTCTGTATGTTGCAGTCTTGTACAAGTTCTGAGATTTTACGAAGTCACTTATAACTCTGGCTGAGAATGTCCAAGCATATTTGAGTATATCTATTTCAAGGACTCATGCTGCATTACAGGACAACCTTGTGTCACGGTAGTGGACACTGAGCCAGGAGTGTCCTTGACTCTCCAACCACTCCTACAGTTCAAAACATCTCTGTTCACATCAATGAAAAGTAAAGATCATGTTCCACCTCTCTAATAACTCCCTAAACTAACATTATTAATTTATTACACTCAAATTTGAAAATAGCCTGTACTGTGAATGTGACTTGTTTTGCTCTTTCATAAACTAAGACCTTTACTCAAAGGTTTCGATATAAAGTTAGACGATAACTTACAAAGAGCAACTTTGGGCCTTATGTAAAAGGCGATAGTAAGAAACAGTCATTTTCTTTTTATAGTTGTCAGTTCTGCTCTTTTATCTGTTTTTGGCAATGAACCATATTAATTTATTGCCAAATAAAATATAAGCACTGGCACTGTGCTGAGACTAGCAAATTATGTAGGGCTCCATTTCATCAAAGCAAATGGCAACAGAGCTGCCAAAAAACCAAGAGCAATGCATCACACATCAAAAGACAGCATTAATCCCAACACCATTTACTATGCAACAAATGGCTTCAGTACAAAGCCTTGATAAGTAGCTGTCAATTCTAATCAGAATGGTGAAAACTGTATTATCTGGCCAATTAAAGAGTTTGAATTCTTGATTATTTTATAATACATCTCTTCTACTGACAAGGATGTATTAAGTGAACTTCTTGAAAATGAAGAATTCCAGCCATCCAGTCACTCCAAACAAAATTCTGTTTGTCACTTTAAAAGTGATATTAAATGTTATAATTTGTAGAATACCAACAGGGTATTTCCTGCACTGTCAAATATCCTCCTTGGTTAATTAACCTGCCCAACTTTATCACTTTCCAGCAAATGATAAGAATTTCTAGCTAGGAAATTGTGGGTAAATGGCAGTTAATTGCCATTTCACCTAGATACACATACTGGTTGTCCTTATCTCAAAAGGCTAATATGTATTCATAAATATTAGTAACTAAATTTCAAATGCACCAGGATCTTATGCTACTGAGTGGGTGTCTCCTCTATAGTGATTGTATTTTCCAATTTGCCAAAAGTAAACAGATTTGATTCATGAGGAAAAAAGCTACAGTAGATTCTAAAGTATTTCTTCTTCATTTAGAATTAATTCTACTTAAATTTGCAGAAACTTCATAAAAGTTAATATAAAAAGATGCAAGCAAGGTCCTAATCAGACACACTTCTGTCCAAGTATAATGAAGTTTTTAATTATTTACAATTCTAGTCAAAATATACCAGCAGAAAAGTTCATTATTTTCCATTGGTTATAAAGATACAGTAATAAAAAGGCTTTACTTTTCCAGTGCCCCTAAATCTTTTCCCAAGAAACAAGATAAAAACCTAAGCAACTGTAGTGTAAAAATCAGGGTTTTCAAGCTAGGGAGTTGATATCATAATAGCTTTAAATCGGTTTTATCTGGCCTTCTTGGTATTTTTCTTATTTGGGACCAGTAACGGTGCTTTTTTTTATGGAGAAGCGTGCCTGCAAGGCAGAGTCTCCTCCTATGCTGCTTCTGCCGCCTGCATTCAGTCAGCTGCTGAACACTCCGCGTTTGGATCGACTCTGTGGAGCCCACAGCCCTTGGTTTTCACAGTGCTGCATTTCTTTGGGCAAAAATTTTTTGCAGAATGCAAGAAATCACATTAAGACCTCTGGTGGTCAATAATTAATACTTATAAATAAATATGTAAAATATGGAATAAAAATAAACTACGAAAATACAGACTGAATATCATATAAATAACTTGTTCTAGTGGACTGCACTGAGACTCTGAAAGGAACTGATGCAAGATCCATCATGAGTCGCTTCAGAGTGGACTAAGCCAATTTTGGAGCATCTAATTCAGATGCTCGCCGTCTAAATAATGTAGGGAAGTTACATCAAAGAGTCATGAGGAAACGTGTAGAAGTAGCACCACGAATAGCAAAAGCATGACTGAGACCTAACTAGCAAAAGTTTCTTCAATGACCAAATTAAAGGTACACAGTAAATATATTGCTTAATTCAGCTGTCATCCGGACATACGGAAATTTGCATTCAACTTGTATTTTCTATTTTAACTACAGTTATTTCTGTTTTCCATTTAATTCACCAACATATTAAGAATATTTATATGTAGGAAGTATACTTAATAAGTATAAACAGTATTTTAAGACAAATATATCAAATAAAAATTAGCTCAATGTACTTTGAAATAATAAGCTACAGCTAGAAGCCCTGCAGTAAAAGAAAGGTAGACTAGAGTGACCATACCCATCCTCTGAGGCTATCAGGCTGAATTTTTGAGAGTTAACCAATTCCATTTACGAGGTGGCCAGATTTTCATATGAATCATCTCCCACTTCAATAATCCTGACGCTAAAAAAATGCTTGGCAACCTGAAGCTCTGTCTCAATATTAGTATCGAAGCACTTTTGGAAATCCACTCCTTAACTGCAATGATTCACTTACAGAATTTTCTCTTTTTGTCCAGAAGCTTTTAAACCCTGAGGCCAGATGAACATTCATGTATTTGATGCTCACTCTGTAGTCAAACTAGAGAAGAAGAAGGCACATTACACAAGCACCTTGTTATTCCTTTGTCACAGCAAAAAATGAGAAATGCTTATTACTGTGTAACAGCAAAGTAGATAAAGTGTTTTCAGTATACAAATAATACTTTCTCATGCTGACATAGATTGAAAGCATGAGGATTTCATAACCTTAGTTTTGGTTATTCTGTACTTGTTCACGTAGCCAAAACATTGCCTCTAGCACACTGAAGAAAAGCAGACTTTCATCTTTTTTACACTGATAGAAAACATTTTAACGGACAAAAAGTCTTGCCGGCAACCAAAGCAACTGAAGTTGCTCGACTATGACACAGAATTCACAGGAGAATATGAAATATTGCTATGAGGAAAGCTCTGACACAAGAATTCTGCGAATCTTGCAGGCATCCAAGCACTAACTGTGTGCACCAATATATGATCTAGATCATACCATTATAAATCTGGATTAATTCCACCCTCTTACATTTACCTCCATTTCCGTGAAATAATAATCTTCCACTTTTTAGACCTCTGAATTCTCTTAAGCTGCTTTCCTGTATTTTAATTCTTGATGTCTTTCTCTAGCCCAAGGCAGAAGAGTCCTCCTAATTACACAAATAACACTCCTGCTTAAAAATCGTAGGTTTCTAGAGGTTCAGGATCACAAATAGCTCCCTGGCTTTCAAGCGAGTTTATAACTGGACAGTTCGTTGCCTTATTGGAAGATAGATTACTGTATAATTTATATCTATTGCCTTCTTTGCAGACCAGGAGGAGGAGGAGGCTGTGTCTAGGGAAAGAGTGGATGCAGGGGACAAGGTCAGCTAAAGAAAAATAGTGTAATTTGTAGAAAAATAGTGCAATTTGTCCAACATACACATTAACTTCTATTTCACTTTAAAAGCCCACACTAAAATTTTTCTGTTTATAGTGCACACATTTTCTTCACACTATTCCTTTCACACCATGTGGGCTGATGCAGTTAAAAAGTAGGCCATGTAAGTTTTGTATGAACAGCATACTTTAAAAACTGTTCTTTCACTCTGTTATTGAGCCGTGTTGTCCTCTGCTGGTCTATGTGCAGCAGGATGTGTTTTGAATCTGTGATCTACTACAGCTGAACTTGCTGTTGGAAGATCACAATTAATCTTAATTGCGTGAAAACCAAGTCTGTTTTTAAGAACATAAGAACAAAATTAGCCTTTTTTAAAATGTTTCTATTTTGAATTCGTTCTGCCATGTTTGGCCAAAATTTTTAACACTTCAGAGAATACTTCAAATAATGAATTCGTGAGAATGTGAATTATCTTTTTTTCCCTGTACCAAAATAAGCCCTAATTTGAACTAACAACTCACACTCATCTAGGTTTACTATCCTATTTTCTAATGATTAGACAACTGAAAGCCCTTTAGCTGTAGTGATCAATAGTGTGGCAGCATACATTAGTCAGCTTTTTAATGTCACCGCGATAAAGATGCATTGTAATCTCCTTTATCTGCAATTTTCTGGACTCTATTTGACTGTCATACACATGTGTATTTTTTCTACAAGATAGAAGTAACTTTCCATTCATCACCAATCAACCAAGAGTGAGCTTGTTAATCAGACCTCTTCTTTTTTTGTTAAATAATGTTGTATGCTTTCGTTAATACAGTTGTGTATGATTACTTGGAGTTATAAATAGGAGAGGCCTATAAAGCTGAGTGATATGACAGTAGTAAATATAAAATTGATACAGACAAAAAGTGTCAAGCTTGGAAGCTGAAAATGGTGGAAATTGTGCATGTCCAGCAATCCCAAAATGGGACACTTGTTCAGACACAGTGGTAGACATTAAGTTTCTAAATTTCAAAAAGCTTTGTGCACACAAATAGCTAGAGAGCAGCAGATAAAGCACGCAAGAATTTTTTACAGCAAGTTGCTCCCATTAAAGTCTCTTTTCACTCAAAAATATTAATAAAAATTCTACTTAAAAACAAAATATTTGAAAATGTATGAACATTTTGTAATAAGTATATGCTTTTACATACTTTTTTCTCCTACTTACTAATAAAGATAGACAGGCAGACTTAATGGCATCATTTATTTCAGAAAGCTTAATTAAAGCAAAGTTTAAATAAGGTAACTCTTACCTTATATATATATATATATATATATATATATATATATATATATGCTTATATATATGCTGTTCTTGTATATACAGCAATTGAGTATCTTATCTACTTTGCTCAATATTTTTTCAAAAAATACACATTTGGGGCAACTAAAATTATGAAAATGTGTGGGTATTTTTCTGTATTATTTAGAGTAGAAAATAAAATCAACATATTACTTCAAGCTTTTGAAAATATTGTTTTTTTCATTTCAGAAATTATGTTCTAATAGATGAATGTTGGCAAGTCAGAACGTAAAAATTTTTTAAATTTTATGCAAAATATAAAAAAGTATTAAATCCAACTTTAATTGAAACGCCTCCCGAGATGTCACAAAAATTATCTGACCCTTCATCTATCTCTGTCCGTGATTATTCTTTAACAGGCTCTATTTTGCTTCAAAGCGCAGCAGCTTATTACTGTTAAAGCAAGCATTATCCATCTGGAAATGCATCTTCCTCTCAAGGGCCTTGCTGATTTAGTAACAAACAACAACTAACTTGCTCAGTGAGTTTCCAGTTTGCAAAGGCACTCATTAAAATTCACCTTTTTAAGGATTTACTTCTTTGTCCCCAAGGCAAACATTGGAAATTGCTGTTGGGGGAAGGAGAATAAACAAACCTTCCAAAGAATCTTATTAATAAGTAACAAAACAGAAAGCACATTATCATGTTTGGCTCATTGTCCTTAGCTCCAATATGGTGTCACAGCATAACAAGGCAATTAATGTATAATGCATTAGCAGTGAGGGGATCACTTTCCATGATGTGAATGAAACCACATCTACATTCTTCTTCAGTATGTTTTTTTTTTTTTTTTTTTTTTTTTTTTTTTTAATCAATTCTGTGTGCTTGGTGCGGTGGGCAAAAACAAACTTATTTTGTTTGGTTTTGTGGTGTTTGGCCTGCTGTCAAACCTTCCCCTGAGAGATTCAACTTGAATTTAGACTGAATAATCAAAACCTGTATTTCTGTTCTAATATAATGTGCCTGAGAAGTAGTATCTAGCTTGTTACATACAGTAGCAAATATTTTCTACACCCTTATCAAACTTTAAAGAGCAAAGATGCATACAGATTTTTACTCCATACCAACATAATTCACTTTTACCAACTTTACTGGCATCTCAAATTATACCCCGAGACCTAGAAAGAAGGGGCCACCCATTCTCTAGTGTCTCCTCCATTGACATGTTTTCTACCAGACTCTTCTATTGCCTCATATGCCCCTGCACTTTCTGCACAGGTCTTTTCCTCTCTGTAAAAGATGTTCAGTGTTTTAGGTCAGAAAACTTTGTGCTCATATACACCAATCATTCCAGATGGATACCTCTGGGCTACTCAGCACTACTGAGGCAGTGTCTGGCTCTGGTAGCGGGAGATTTTTACCGAGAGGCAACATCGGATGCTTCCTCGTGCCTGAGGACCGAGGTAACCGGCTGTAACTGCTTGTGGTGAACATGCTTGTTCCACCTCTCACAAAAGAGCTTTCACACAGGAACACCTCCTGTCTACAGGAATAATTTATGTGGACATGCTTTCCTGAGCCATGAACCAGGTATTTCACAAAGGTAGTTACTAGCCTAGGACTGAGAAGTGGTAAATAACTTCCAGAGTACACGCATGGCTATGCCAAGCCTGCTCTGCTGAGCTCCACAGAGCAAGCAGGAACCTGGCCAGGAAACCAGGACATGAATGTATTGACATAGTGACATCCAGGTGTGCTTCGGGTGGAAGAGTTGTTTAGGATCCTGATTTTAAGGACGTGAAGATGCATGATAAGGATGATAAGGAAAGTGAGCAAGTTTGCTACTAGTCTTGAGGGAGCAGAGTGTGGACAGGAGAATGAGTTGACCCTGTAAACAAAATTTGATAATCCTTGTTCAAAATTATTCTGAAATTTCACCATCCAAGTGTTTGCTGCTTTTCAGCCCTCATTAGCTGTGCCAAGATGACCTGTGCAGATGTACTGCATCCTGCTCATCTAGTACAATGCCTCCCAAAACCAATTTCACAGGAGAAAAAGGCTCCGGGTAATTAATGACAGAGACAATAGCACAAGCAAGCAAACAAGCTAAAAGTGAATGACTAATGGCTAACTGGGTTGGGAAAGTGGAATGATCACAGGTGATCTGGGATAGGACATCACACTAGAGATGGAAATTGAACACAGATATTCACCCTTATAGTGTTCAGATAGCCATAAAAAAACCTCCACGATTGAGAGGGCCTCAGAACAGTAAGAGAATCTCCCATCTTCAAAAAGTCAACAATTAATTCCTACTCAAAAGGATATTGTCTTTCCAACAATCTCAACACGTGCAGAGTCACACCTTAGAGTCACTCTTCTGCCTCACCCTGATGCAAATGACCTAAGTAATGCTCAGTTTCAGGCTCTGTATAGGACTGAACACGTAAGACTTAGCATTCCACTGGTATGCAAAGTACTGGAGAACAAGGATAAGGATTTTATTAAAGAAAACTTTTCAAATTTAAAAAAAAGAAGAGAAGGTGTTCCATTAACTTAAGATTAAATTAAAACAAGCTATGGACTTTGATGGACCAATACTTGTTTTGCAGGTTATTAAAGCCCAAGACTGGATGAAAATTTCTGAGATGGAACTCTATTTTCATTTTTAACCAACCTGCATTGTGTGTTCTGCTCCTTCAAAGATCAATATATCCTTTTGTACCGGTCTCTCGGTCTTCAGAAAACACATGGAGAAGTCTATTGCTAATAAAGCCTAGCACTTAGCCCACTTTACTGGTAGAATAGGTCTAAATAAGTTCTCTCACAAAATAATTTGTTAGCCTTAACAAGAGAAAAAAAAAAAAAATCAACTATGTATAACCCAGGCATTTCCTGGCAGTGTAAGTAGACATCCTGTTCTGGAAGATTTTGATCTCTACTGTCTTCCAACAGGTAGTAACAATGCCACTTTGAGTCTACAAATAACATTGGCAAATAAATATGGTGATTGATACCACGCCCAGTCTTCTAATTAGGGCAGGCAAAATCTATATGTTTTAGCAGTAATGGGAAATAACATGCTGTCTTCAAGGCAAATTTACATGGATAACGTGGGACCGGTATTACTGCTTTTAGAGCAGTAAGGAGCCATTTCAATTTATTTTACAGTGGAGGCTGCTTATGACCTTGACTAAATGGATGCTGATGTTCTGTTTTGACAGACAGAGATTCAGTTGCGTTATAAGAATGTCCAGATAAGTGTGGATATCAGCCTAATCTCCTTGTGGCACATCTAAACCTCCCAAGCTCCCTGATATTCTGACCTGTAAACTGAAGGACCCTGGCATTATCTGTATGAAAGCATCTTAAAATGCTTTGCCAAATCACGTGAGTATTCCTCAGTTTATTGGCAAAGGCAGCAGCAACATTGGTAGAGCCCTTTTTGTTACTGCTCATTAACAGTGGAGTTTGCCTTAAGTGTTCTAATATCGGCCTTTAAAAAATAAGATCCTAGTTAATAACAAGTATGTACGTGTATCATTCTGTTTAATAATTACTCTTTTTTAGGCTGTATCAAAAACCTAGATCATATAACCATACCTATACCGCCACATGGCCATATCCAAACCAGTTTCACATTGCTAGCTCCCTTCGTTGTAGTAGCAGCTCACTGGCAGCTTAGAATATAATGCAGACTGCAAAACTTCCCAAGAAACCAGATAAATAACCAGGCATCTAGCACATCTTAACCTCTATCTGCCCACTCTATACTGCTATAGTTTTCATAAAATTAGCTTTGGTAACTCAATATTACACATTCAAATGTAAAGAAAAACAAACCTGATTCATTCTGCTTTGAGATGAAATCTACGTTGTACTAATGGACATGTAAACATTGATTTTGTTTGGTGTTATCTACATTGCAAAATGGCAATGTTTCACTGTGAGTTTATAGGGTAAATTAAAAGCAAGAGAGGGCATTATTCAAACCTTTCTTCTTACTAACTAACATGCCAAGTTTCTCGCTGACACAGAAAGGATTATTTGAAAGATACTATGTGACATGTGAATGGACAGGTGTTTAGGCACATCTTTTCTGCCTACGCACAGTTACATTTTGCACAAAAAGCTACATAACCTAGAGGAATATCCTGCGAAGAAGTTTACTGCTGTCTTACATTTTTTTTAACCTAAAAAACATTACAAATGTTACCTAAGAACAATAATACAGATGTGACTGTGAGAACAAAGATTACTTAAAAATGAAGATACTGTAAGTCCCTGAAACTTCCTATTAGCCATCCATGACACACTGCAGTACCATGAAGCAGTGAAATGGAAATATGCCTTCCAGAGGCTCAGCTCTAACCACATATTTGCCTCCAGCACTTCTGTCCTATTGAAAAAAGGGATATTTCCAGTTTTAGTGGAAACACGGCTGCTAGGACATAAACAAACACGAATATATTTGCAGGGCTTCCTTGATTGACATTAGTTTGCTTCCAGTTTAAATCTTTTTCAGTAATCCATTTTACTACTTTCCGGGCAAGCTCTGCAGACTCTGATTCAATGTGGTCCAATGGCTTGGGGAGCAGGAAGAGAGAGATTTAGATTCCAGAGATGATAATACGATTGATGACATTCAGCTTTGAGCCCGTCACTGCTTCCTATGCATTCTCTTTCTCTCTCATTTTCAGTCTCATCCATTTAAAAAATGTTTCTCTTTATTGAGCTATTCATCTCACTGGAATGCCATGAAGATCCATCATGTAACATTTATATTGAGTTTAAGACATAAAAAAGTCAATTTTAAAAAAATATATTGTACTCTATTTGATAGCACATAGAAAGACATAATCAGAATCAGACCGCATTGTTCTTAACAGAGAGATTAGCTACCTAATGGAATTTACAAAGAGATTTACAGCCTCTGACTTAAAATACAATGCTAAATCAAGCTAAAGTTGATGACAAATGAAGTTATCACATAAGGGCTGTTTGGTAATCTAAGTATAATATATTTCTTAATGAATACACATTCCTCATCTCATCCGCTTACATGATAAACCCAAACTTCCCCTTTGCTAAAATTTTTAAGTAGAAAGACTAAATATGAGGATTGGGACTGAAATAATGTCCCTCTTGAAAAGTCCTTCTCATGTATATCCACAGAAATCAACAATCAGATCTAAGTTACCTGCTCAGTTTGTTGGTTTTTGAAACCTATTTCTATTCATGAGTCTCTTAGAAATATAAAACAGCAAGACACAAGCAAATGAATCAATAAAACCAAAAGGCCTGAACTTTGAATATACTTACAAGTATTATATTTTAAATACATTCTACACAAAAATGTAAGTTTTATTTGTAAATATATTTTAAGAAAAATGTTCTCTTATAGATTGTTAGATTGACACAGCTAACTTGAATTTCTAAGCCTTTGCTTCTCACTTCTTTTCTTTTTTTTTGAGAGAGATCCTATACTGAGCTGAATTTTTATTCCTTTATTTAGAGGGGTAGAAGAAGAGTAACAAGCAGGTCCCTATGGGCAATACAATGTTTATTCTGTCTTCACTTTGCATCTTTCCTTCCTTCTGTGCTCTTTCTTCATAGTACCCCTTGGCTTTTTTTCCACGCACCCTACTATGTTTTTCCTTATTTTTTTTCTCTTACTCCAACCCACGTTTCAAATGCAATTTCTGCCAAGAGAATTTTAAGACATTAATCATTGAATTAAAATCAAATTTCCATAACCACATTTAAGTGAATTCAAGTAATTCATTCATCCATAATATAGTAGAATAAACAAAAAATAGAACAACTACTTTAAGAGTCACGGAGCTCCTTAGTTTTCTAGAGTTTGATAATATCACTTGGATCATAAAAATACTAAGGAGTAAACAGGAATTTAACGCTGTTGATTTTTTTTTAAGACATTTACATTAACAGGATCAGGGAGCATACAAGAAGAATGACACAATAGCAATTAGCCAGTTATTGCGCAGTGTTTACTTTTCACTGAAATAGTGTTAGAAATGCAAAATTTCACCAAGAATATCATCCTAACACATCTACTATCAGATGCCAGGGAAAAAATTTCTCTAGGACAGTGGAGAGTTGGAGCAGCTTGCCCAGAAAGGTTATGGAATCTATCCTTGGAGGCTTTCAAGACTCAGTTAAATAACACGGCTGACCTAATCTTGTCTTAGCAACTTTCCAGCTTCAGGCAGGATGCTGAACATAGTGATCTCCAGAAGTCCCCTTTTTTGGCCACTTTTATGAAGTATTTTGTTGTATTCCTAGCAAGGTATTGTTAGTAATGTGGTTCAATCTTTTCAAAGTTATGATAATGCTTCTCAAGATAATGTTCCCTTAAAAATCAACGTTTTCGGTAATTATGAGTGATCAAAAATGCAAATCTCTTATTTCAATTGTAAAGAGACTTTTCAGCTGGAGGCCCTAATATCTTATAAATAGACCTTGACCTAAATATCCCGAGATTAGGCAAGCCCTTAAAGAGTTACAGTTAAAAGCATTACCTGCAGAGGATTAGAGTAGACAAGTAGTCACGTTTCATACTCAGCTACGACCTTCATCTAATACAAATGCCACATTCACTTAAGGAAGATATCTGTACAAGAAAGCAGCACTCCTCTCAACTAGTTTTTCCAAACCATGTTGAGGAGCAGGGGGAGGGAGGGGGAGTCAGCATATTTGAGTTCATTCAGTAAGTGACATATATAATACGAAACTACATAAAAAGGCTTTGGATTGCTGTGTTCCACTGAATGGAAAACTAGACACACTCAGGACTATATTCTTCCATTAACTAATTAATGCATACATAACTCCTGTCATTGCTAATGGAACGTAATTACGCTTATTGGTTCTATTCAGCACTTCTTATTCAGACTTATTGATTGCAACAGGACTTGTGCTCCAGTATGCAGCAATGACTAAAGCTCACACAAAGAAAAATAATTTCTTTATCTTCATAATATTGTTATTCATTTTCCAATGTTGCATTTTATTTAGAAGTGGCAAGGTGGCTAATATACTCTGGTCTAGGCAAACCAGAGGACATATTTAGATTGTATTTAATAATTTTGCTTATTTTTTTCTTTGTTGCCAAATGTATCCTAGGAAATGGAGTGGGAAAGATCTCACACGTGATTTTCCCATGGATTAACTGCATCATTTTAGAGCATCAATCTTCTACTGGAAATATATACAGAAGAGAAAAGTAGCATAATCACCTTGTTTCAGCCAAGTTAATTCGTGTGTGGAAATATACAGAAAACAAAGAAATCCTTTAATGCTTTGATACTAAGATAAATAAATTATAACATAAAGCACCGTTAATACATGGACGAAGAGGATAAAATTGTTTATGATGAGAAATTACTAAGCTTTAGCCAGACTAGAGTTTCCCTGATTGTATTACCTAAAGAAAAGATATTACCACAGTAAAATCACTTAGAAAATGAAATGACTTTGTAAAATAAGACTGTTGAGGACTTGTTGATTTAAATATAGACTAAGTTAACCCCCCCTTTTTTTTAGTAGGCTATTCTATTTTACATTAATGAGACCACAGCACTAACAGCACTTGCAATTGTATGAACTATAACCAGGGCCTGAGCATGCCACAGCTCCCTAGGATCACTATTTGCTACAAAACTGGGCTCCAAAATCCGAGCTTTGATTTGTTATTATTATGTTCTTATCATAAATACAGTTTACCCTGGAAAAGTGAACAGATACAGTGTTATTGGCCTAACATCGCAGAGCACCTGAAACAGCTCGGAGAAATAGGAGCCAAAACTATTTCAGAGTTTGGAAACTTCTATTCTGTAAATATAGGATTATATGTATTTTTATTAGAAGTCAGTAATTCACATTACGCTGAAGCCAAGTGTGTCAACATTTTGTTTTCTGTTTCTTCTCCTCTCTACTTCTCCACACTCCCAACTCTCGCTCCCTAATAAATACACTCCAGCTCATGCTTATGGCATTCAGCAGAAGGTGACCAAGGAGACAGAACAAAAGTGATGGGAGTTAGAATACACTAGCTTAAACAACAAACTTAGACTAGCTAAAATAATAAAACTTAGGAAATAATGCAACAGCTTAAGCATAAATTATAGAATTATGGGAATCAGAACATGACTGTAAATTCCCTTCTCTTCTCTCTCTGTTTGAACTGGAGATCAAGGATGTGGCTTCAAGAAGTGAGGAGTGGGGAAAGGGTGAGCAGCACTGAGATTCTCTGAAACTATTTTCTTGGGTGCATTTTTCTATTGTACACATAACAAATACCAGAAAGGGGGGTGCTGTATCACAATAAAATAAACTAGAACTGCCACAGAAACAAGAGGTAACTGAACAAAGTCACCTTGATAAATATGGGCTTTACCTTTTAGGTATTATAAGATCACAGAAGATATTTCAGATGTCAACAATTTGATAAATTTCAAAAGAAAAGTGTTTAATCATTCATTAGCCCTTTCTTACTTGAGTTCTGTCCAACTCCATTTTTGTTGGAGACCTTTATACACTTAAGAAATACTCTCTGGGCTTGTAAGAGCCTTCATCACAGTCCCATGGGTCTGGTAAATCATCTAACTAAATGCAAATGTATGTGCCAAACTCAGTGCTGGCATAAGCAGGAGCACCTTCATTAACGTCAGTTATGCCATGCCTATTTTCACTTTGAGCCTTGAGTCCAAAGCTTTAGGGATCTCCTATAATGAAAAGCACTTACAACATTTTGATAAATTACCAGCATATCCTAACATTTAAACAGCAAGCAGGGCTACAGCTAATCATTCATCTTCTACACAGAACTCCAGAGACACTACAGTAGAGATGTGATCTAAGCCAGAATGCTCTCAATACATTATACAGATACCTATATTTGCTTGTTTCTTGGTTTGTCAGGTGGACTTCCTGCCAATACTCTCATAAATTCTCTGAATTTAAAATATTATTAGGAAAAAACTTTTATTTACATTAACATATCTTTTCTGTTTCATATAGAGATGATTTAAAGCTGAGATTTTATATAGTTCTGTAACATTAATTAAATGCAAAATACTATCTTTAGACATGTAAAATTTTTAAAATACAGCTTAGTGTGAGAGCTGTCTCAACTAATTACCATCAATGGCAGATGATTCTCAGTCTTGCTTCAGGAATGGGAGTTAAAACAACATGGCAACATATTGCCTGGGCAGCTGAATGCTACACACACAACTCCTTCATCTCTGCATTTTCCCCCAAATTCAGACAGTCTTAGTCTTGAGTGAGACAGAGAAGACTCGCATCATTAATCTCACAATAACAGATGCTTTGAAATGTATTCATTAGGTAAATAGCACCAATTATTATAATTGGTGGAAGGAAAAGAGAAAGGGGAATGTAAAACGTCCACTTTAATCTATTAAAATAAGAAAACTAATGGGTAGTGGAGGGCTAACAGGAGGAGTACCACTGTCTTTTTAGTAGAGTTTTATTTATTTTGTCCAAAAATCAGAGTACCTTGACCCCTTGCAGAAACTCCTGGATTGGACTCCTAGACCAATAAGCACAATATTGGCTTACAGGGTTAAGGACAGCAACACATTAATTTAATGTGTACTGCATTTCCTATGGCTCTTTTCATATCAAATGCACGTACCCTTCTGCAGTATGGCATTACTGTTAGAATAGCTGTTTTACTGCATGAAAAAAGCAACACCAAAATGGTCAAAAGCACAGACCCCAAAGGAAGTGCACAGGAGAGGGCCCACCTTGGAGCTAGCTGTCGAGAGCAAACATGCGCAAGGGCGGAGATGGCCCAGCTGCGTAACTGGTGCTAGCAAGCTCGCGGGAAGGTGGGGACCTGGCCCCCCTCTGCTTGGCCGCTGCACTTCAGCTCAGGCCCCTGGTGCTGCACCTCGCACGTGCAGACCCTCACCCTGTCCCACGGCCTGGACCTTTCCAGGCTTCGGCTCGGAGCTGCCCATCCCTGTGACTCTGGGCTGACTCCAGCTACCCCAGACCTTAGTCTGCAGCCATAAAGAATTTGCTAAGATTGACCATAGCAAGTACTTACAAAAAAAGAAAAAAAAAAAAAAAAAAGCTAAACATACCTGAATTCTGCACAGTACAAAGCTATTATTCATTTTCTTCAGAATATAGCCCCTGGGCACAGAATTTCTTCCTTTGTTCCTTTTACATTTCCTCTCACCTTTCACATGCTCCACGTGTATTTCAATTTTTAAAATGTCACCAGCTGTAAGTGTATTACATGATCGTGAGATGGCCAGCATTACAAAATGTACTCGTTTTACAAATGTACCGTATAACAAAAAAAATTGATTATTTTAAGATTACCCTTCCAAACTGTACAAGACTCCAGAGGCAGACGTAAATTACCAACATACTTTGTTCTACGAACAAATTTAGTATTCTTTTCAATTACCATCTAGTATGAAAGATCTAGAGACCATGGCTTTAGGCTTTGCTCTGAGATTCTGACAGAATCTCTTTAATAACAAGTGTTTTAAGGAGAAAATTAATATTCTTAGACAGAATATTCTTTATTCTTAGCTAAAATTGTCACATTTGCAATAGTTGTGGATGACCTTTCCACAAACATAAAGCCTTCTTAAGTAAAACATCTCGAGAGGAAAACACCAATCCAGCGTTCGTACTGTATAAGAGACCAGGTCCTGAAATGTGAATACCGTTCTCTACTCTCACCAAGGGTGATTTAAGGCTGACGATGGTCTGAAAGGCAGGGAGATTATTAGAAGCCAATAAAGATGGATGAACTGACACATTCAATTTTTGGAGGCGACAGAAGAGCCAGAAACAGCAGAAGTATTTTGACACTAGGTAATATGAAAATTGAATACTATCCTTAGCTTTGTTACCAGCAGTCAGCAAAACCTGTAGAGCATCATTTTTCTAATCTATTCCCCATTAAAATATTTAAAAGATACATGATGTGTCCTTCATTTGGAAAGGGCATATTATATATTATTTTATTCCAACACAAAACATTATGAATTTATTAGCACAGCTGCACTGTGTAATTTACTCTCTTTCACTGTATCAGTTCATGACTAACAGATACACAGAGGGCAAACATACCGCTTATAAAGCGTATCGTAGCAAAACAACAGACAAGTGGTTGCCAGGTAGCCAAACTGCAGTGCTCCCAATCCTGCAAACTCTAAGACTGTAAAAAAAATATTCCATGAGGAGCATAATTAATGGGTAATTAATTTTGGATGTAGAAAACAAATTACTGTGGACTAAAAGAGAGTTTTTTTCTGTACATCATTCTATTTACACGAAAGTTATTCAGTTATTTCATAAGTAACAATAAGACTTCTTGAAAGCTCAGTATTTAGATTGAAGAAGGGATTCTTGTATCTGTTGTACCTTGTAATGGATTCTTGTATTTGTTCAGTCCTCTGATCTTCTCAGACAGCTGAAATTAGACACTAAGCTCTTTAGATAAAGAATCCCCTTTTATGGTATATTTATATATTGCCTTTTACAAAAGCTGCAACACACAAACCACTGTTTTATTATATATAGAAAAAAAAATAGTGATAACGAGGTAACTGACAGTGTCCTGTACGCTTTCCCCCCATAACATTCCTGCCATTTTTCCTTACAAGGTGTGCTTGGGCCTGCGGGAAGGTATCTGCCACTGCACTGCTTATTTATGTTGAAATGCTACCTCACTTTTTTTCCCCCAATGACTTGCTAAATATCCCTTTCCCTCAGTGAATCCAGGCTCATTACAATCCATTCAGCACTCTTACCGTATCATTCATAAGGTGATTTGTCAACACTGTGACATGACTGTACAAAAGAAACAGACCCATGGTCTCAAATAGCAGCCTGATTAATGAGGAAGATGAAGTGTAACGTGGATTTCTAGTGGCTAATGTAGCAGCAAGAAAGAATAAAATAAACACACTTTCGGTGCAGACTACTTCATATTAAGAACTGTGTTATCTAAATCTGTGAACCTCTCCAAACTAGTAACAGATGAACAGCTTTAAATCATGTTGTATGATTTAATTATTTAATTAATATTTAATTAAATTAATATTTTAATCATAAAAGTTGTATTTAAAAAAAATCTACTTTGAATTATGCTAAATCAGTGCCATCTATTCCTACTGCCTGCCCAGAGTTTACACAGACATTTTTTCCTAGCAAAGCTTGGCTTATCCTTCTGAGCGGAATGAGAGCTGGGCCTGGAAAAATCACTAAGCAGTGAATGTAGTTGAATGAGGGAAGCTAATGGGAGATTTTTTACTTTGAGGAAACGTAGGATATAGATGGTCTAATTTTAAGAGATGATAAAGCACAACGAATGCTCAGCATGTTGGAGTAAAATGGGTCATTCAAAACTGGAAACAAATTCACTTTGTCTTGTTTCTCTTCTGTCAGCCTACTAGCAATTACTTCACTCATCCGTAGAAAAACGTGAAAGTCCCCAGCCTGCACCCCTGAATATATTGGACTTAACATTCTTGCTTAACTAAGCACTGACAATTGAGGATTAACTAGTTCAGGAAATTTCCATGCTGAATATATTGTCATAAAGTGTGAATGCAGAAGTAAAGAAAAACATAGAGTAAAAAAGCATATTCTTTAATGACTTTGGCCACATTATTTTAAATGTTCACATTTAATGCTCATTAGAGGTCACTGGTATTCAGACAGGAGTAACCTCTGACGAGTGGGCCACTGGAACTCCAAGCAATTCCAGACCTTCAGAACAGGTTCTGTTGTTCCACAAAAGGGTAGTGTTCAGCTAGCTCCTTCTTTAGAAGAAAAAAGATAATAACCTGCAACATATATTAATCATACAAGAGTACCAATTTTTTCTTTTGCTTGAGTTACTGACCCATGCTTTGTATGGACAAGAACATTATACAATCATATATATATGCATATGTGTGCATTTCTGCCCTTTAGTAAGGTGGTACATCCCCCACCAAAAGGCAAGCATTTGGTGCCACTGTTGCTTTGAACTAAAATTTTCAAAAAATTTGGATGTTAGGCACATCTTTTCCTTATATTAATCATACTTACATGTTTGCAAATAACTTCATTTATTTAAGGCTCATATGTTTAAGATGCATCAGATGACAAATCAGAACATTTAAATTAGGTTCTTGTTCTTAAATTACCTCTAGAGGGAGAAACTCTCTCCTGCTTTACTCCTGTCTTTCTTAACCCTCCCCAATGTTACGACTTTACAAGGAGCAGTTTACCTGGCCACTAAAGGTTTGCATCAGAATAAAATGAGACCTAAGCACAGCCATACCTTATCTTCTTTGCAAATCCCATCCTAACAAATTAAGTGTGCAGTTAGGATTATAATTTTATTCAATGTTTTGGAAATTCTGGATAATAAGCACCACTTGAGCTTCCTATTCTTATTTTTAGTCCTGTTACCAGTGGAATAAGACATTATGCTACTGTACGGCCAGACATTTTTTCTCTAAAACCTTTTCATCTGCTTCCAAGTCCAAACAGATTTGACAAAGCAATTAAGATCTCAAGATTATTAACATCTTGCAGTTCTTGATAATCAGTGGCTGGAGAGAGTGCAGCAATCCTATTAGCACTCCTTCGGAAGGAGGCAGAGCGCCGTGCTTTTGTCCGCTTTATCCAGAGGGCAACAGCAGTGGCTAACTAGGCATTTAGCATGCACTTAACTCCAGACAGGCACAGCATTTGTCATTTGTTACTTCCTCATAGGTCAGACTGTAGGAAGCAAATGTAAGAAGGATCTTAGGACCTGGGGAAGTGGGAGCTGGGATGGGATGGAATGGGAAGCTAGAAGAGAGTTGCACTGAGATTAGTATATGGAAGAGGTAACTGCTGGGACAGTTTAACTGACATGGAAAAATTAAAGGGAATGTAGTTTTGGGTCAAAAGAGACTTAGAGGAGCGGGGAATTCCAGTCTGAGGATGTTGCAGTGAGGATGGTATTAAGGATGCACTGAAGGAAACCACGTTTCATTAGATCGATTACTGACACAAGTAACAGCTGAACATTACCTTAAACGAATGGCCGCAGATCTCACCTACACACTGAGCATTAGCCATACCCACTCACAGAACTTTAGGATTCAGTCGCACACTTAAGTCCCACAGTTTTCTGCTAGTTAGATGGATGAAAGGAATTGGGAGCAAAGCTGATGTCCATGACTCTACTTCTGTGGAGAAAACTAAAGAGGAGGAATGTCTTAATTTTATCGTTCCCATCTTTAAATATACAGATATTAGAGAGAGTTATTTCAGACTACATCTCATTCAGGATTGGAAAAGCAAATAGAAGATTAGACATGGTCATTATGTCAGTAGCAGAGAAAACCAATAGCAGATCTTGAAAGGCACTGCTGACCTGGAAATTGCGTCTGTGCTTTTAAACTAGGATGTTAACCTCCACACCAAGTGTGCTATCAAGTCAGGTTTTTTTTTTTTTTTTTTTTTCCTTTTTTTTTTTTTTTATTGCTTTAGTATTATAAAATAACACTGATGTGGACATTTTGGTTTATTGTCCTACTTAAAAAATTAATTGGGATAGCTGCAGAAATGTGTCTTGATACTGTGCCTAACACTGCACTTCACAGAGATTCCTCAAGGCAACAAGAACAGGTTGCCCTACTGTGGCTCAGACCTCATTTGAATCATACCTGCTATTATAAATTGACTTGAAGAGCATCTATAAATGTTATTTTTGCTTTTGGGGGGAATTAACAGCCATTGCTGTTTTGAAATTTCAATCCTATCTCAAAAAAAGGCTAAAGTTAAAGAAAACCTAAGTTAACATACACTGTTCCATACCTGTGGAGGTACATGCTCTCTGTGCATACATTGATATATTCTATCATTCCTAGAAAGACAGCTGAAGAAAAACCAGGAGATATTATAGAATTCCAAGAAAAAAGTAAATCGTAATGGAGGAGATTGGAAGAAAGCCTTCACAAGGGGCGTATAATCCTTTTAAGTGAAATACTCAATGAGAGTATTTTTTTTATAGTGTTAGAAAGTGTTTCTTCTTTATTTTAAAATTTGTGAGAACAGATTTACTCTGAAATATGCTCAACCTGATACAAACTGAAACATATCATGGCTTATACAAAAAGTATTTTAAAAAAATATTTAAAATGTGTTTGCTCTGTTTTTAAAAATATTTCTTATCTAGTCCAGCCAAGATCTGTTTGGGAACCTTTTTACTGAAAAGCAATTCATCAAACCAGAATCCTTTTTATAGGAATAGGAAAATTTTTAATAGTAATTTTTATTTCTAAGGTTCTTTACCTTCAGATTTGAATTTCTGCTGGGGAAGGGACCAAGCAAAACTGTTGCCATGTTACCATGTTGCCAAGTCTGGTGGTATTGCCCATACTGTGCTAGAGACAGGGGCAAGAGAATAATATCTGTGCTGTATTTGATTCAGAAAACGTGCCTGTTTTTGGCTTTTCATTTTTACTACCAAATTACTGTTACTACTTACATACATTGTCGTGTAAGCTTATCTGTACTAAAGTAGAGTCATGTATATGTATATTCAGATGAAAGGACTTGTCACTAGATGCTGTTCAGATCTCAGGAAGCTCTCTGAAACTTGATGGCAAATGCTGCTTTCACATATGAATACTGCAAGCTCATGAACACCATTTAAAATGTAAAGCAACAGAAGATTGCCAAAAAAATTCAAAGCTATCCTAATTCTGAATACACTCTGCATTTGCAAAAGCATGTCCCTGGCCTGTGATTCTACTTAAAATGCCTATCTCTTGAAATAAACCAAAAATCCATGTATTACATATAAGCCCCAGTACACAGCTGCCTAGATTTATTAAAAACAAGGCTGCCTGGTTATAGTTAATTCAGTCATTTAACAGGCCTCCATTAGAAAGCAACTTCAGGTATATAACACTGATATCAAATCATGCAGAACCAATTTATTCATTAAAGTATATATAGTCTTCATGTAAAATACATATTAATACAGCTCCCATGGTGACTAATTTAAATGCATTCAGCTTGAATCCTTTTTTATTTTTGATTTTTCTCTTAAACAGCTTTAGTCATCTACAGGCAATTAAATCCCAGAGGTTTCTGCCTTGTCTCCTCATACTTATCACTTTCACAACTATATTCCGCATGTGTGTGCGTGCATGTGCAGGGAAAAAAGCAAGGTAAAATCCTTACTGATAGAGACCTTCTCTATTCATCCTTCTTTGCCATAGAACCAGATTTTGCACGATCAAAAATAATGTATTTGCCAGAACCAAACTTTTCCTTTTTTCAGTGCTCATCCTTCTGTCTTATCATACTTCGGTTTTCTCCTGTTTTGAAAAAAATCTCTCTGTTCCACAAAATTCCTATTTCCCCTTAAAATTTCTTCATTGATAGTCTCTGTACTGCCCTCCTATGTGTCTTTCTGATCTACTTTAAAAGTTTCAAGACACAGTCAGACAACACGTTCGAAGTACAGCAGAAGAATTAAAATACCCCGAAATACAGCAAAAGCTTCTCCTTGTCCCACGCAGCACCTGAACGGGCTCCTGGGCAGCTTCCACTGAACAACACGAGGCTTGACTTGGAGCCCAGCGAGCTCAAAGGGAGCCTTTCCACTGACCTCATCTGGCTTTGGATCCGGTCCTAAACTGACAGAGGTCATTAAATTGTTCCCTTGTTCCTTTTTTTTTTTTTTTTTTTCCCCTCTCTACCCCACACTCCAGTTCCACTTGAACGCCATTTGGCTTGTCATAGAAAATGGATTGACTTCTGCAGTTGTTAAAATGAGTACATTAAAAACTTCTGACAGCCAATAGAAATGTTCAAGAGCTACAGATAGTCATTTTTGGTACATTTCAGTTAGTGCCACATCTTGATTTAGTCAGCCAGTACCGATGAGATCACTTTTGGCTCCTCATCTGCAATTTAATATTTGAAAATTAAGAGTTTTGAACTCAGTTAAGAATTTCAAGTCTAGAATGAGCCAGTTTTCAATACCTCTTACCCTCTCGAGATATCTCTTAAATCTTAGTTTATAAATGTCATGTTTTACTATTGATACTCCTATTTATATACAAATCAATGATATGGAAAAGGATGAATTCTTTACCTTTATTTACTTTCTTAAGTAATCTCTAGAGGATTTCCTTCTTTTATGCTTTGTTCCTATCTCTACGGTTTTTGCCTATCACACCCTGTTTATCTGGGTGCTCAAGAGCAAATTAATAGCAAGAAAGTACTTTGGAGAATTTGGAAATACTGAACGCAGCTACACTCTAACTGACACTCAGTGAAAAGGGTACCTTTAAAATGTATTTTATCTGTGAATAAGAATTACAAAATACATTTAAATGATATTAGGAATAACCTCTAAAAACACATTAAAATCTACACTACAAAAAGCAGTTCAGTGATCCTGGATATTTGAATAAATCAGAAACAATTAAAACTGAGTGTGAGGCAGACTATAGGTCTGTCTTCATTTCAAACCCTATACGCTCAGCATTAGCCCTTCCAAAATTCTTCACATCCTCATCCTTCACAAAACAAATGCTGCTAAATAGCTTAGAATGAGACATGAGAGAGCACTGCAAAAGAAACTCTGTCTTGTGGGGAAGCCCGGCCCAGGAAGAACTTCAGGCTTTAAAGAACTAATAAATCTGGCATCCTACAGAGGCTATTCTTCTAACTGACCTTTTAGTCCCCTAGTGCACCTGGCTGGTCCACTGTGTACAATCAAATATGTTAGGTAATTCATCATATCTGGTACTCATAATAGCTAAGCTGTTACTGAGTGGGAAATACTACATTCAAACGAGAATTAGAGAGGAGGAGCAAAGCTTCCTGATTATTTTGAAAATGTCCCATAATTCTAGGTCTTTTTTTCAGATTTTCTATTCCCTTTCAATGTGATAAACTGTAGGCAGTTATTGATAATCAAGACACTCTCAACATTTCAAAGAATTAAGTATGTCATTAGACTCCAGCACAACAGCAGTTCTCGATCTCCCCATGCACAAGAGAAAATAATAACAACCTGTCTGATGCCTCTTTTGAGTGACTGTGTTGTCATTAGAGTGGATATTCAATTTGCTGAGATAGTGGTGAAGCTGTTTCAAAAAGAAAAGAAACATTTTCCTTTCTTTCAGGAAGAACTGTGGGGAACCACTGCCAAGGATGAGTAAAACAGCCAGCACGCAATTTAGTCACAAGACGATGAAGAGACTACCTCTCATCTGCCTGCCCATATGACACTGGCCTGAGGCTTAGCTGGTGAGCATAGTGATAAGGAGTCTTATTCTTGGGAAGCTATTACGCTACAGAGTGTACATCTTTAGAAAGCATTTATTTTACCAGAATATTGACCACAAACTTATGTATACTAAATGATATTTTGTTTTTAAAGTCCAAGACTGATGCTTCTTCTAGTCAGCTGTGCCTTCCAGGTTTCACGCTCTGGGACAAAGCTGCTATATCCAGCAATGCAGGAAAACTAAAATGGCTTTTGGAAAAAACAAAAACAAAAACAAAAAAAACCTTTCATGTTCCTGTCTAGTGTTCTGTAATTTGAGTAAATTCATGAATGTGCATATTATTAAATGCAGCACAAATATTTAAAAATAGAACCCAAACCTGTCCTCCTTACTCTGACAAGATGCCAGTTGTTCCTATTAGGGGAAAAAAAAAAAAAAGAATCGTAGTAATGGTAATGTTGAAAATATTGTACTTTGAATGAACTCTGCCTCAAGGCTGGTGTTATAACCCACTTTGACAAGTTATTTTCGCCATGTGTGTTTTTTATTTCTGAAAGTCATCATCTCCACTTCATTCCTGAAATCTCTGATTTGCACCATATTAACTAGGTTTAGTTAGGTGAGAATACACTGGCAAGGGGGGATAGTGAAGAGAATCTTCCTGTTCTCACATCATCTTGTAAAGAAAAAAATAATAAAAAGTATATAATCATTTTCTTATTCATAATGAGAGTCTTCCTGAATGCAAAACAGGGAATGTTTCAGGATAAAACTGATTAAATGTTGTCTCATAATTTTAGTATCTTTGCACATGGTCTATTAAAAAAATGTTGAAATATCACTATCAAATTTTTAAAATTATAAAGAATATACAAGTTTAATAATTGATAACTACGTATTTATACATGAAAGCACACACACCATAAGTAAATATAAAAATGGATTTTAGTAGAAAAGGAATAGTTACTATAGAAGCATTTAAATAGTAAATACTTTTAAAAACTAAACTGAAGATGATTTTGCCTTTTTTTCCACATGCTCTCTCTGAGGACTTTCACAGCAATGAATGTATCAATATATTTATATATAATATAACCATATATTTTGCCTAAAGTAAGCCATAAATGTCACAGAAGGATCTACTTCACTCTGCTGCTGGACTTCTTTCAAGCCTAGATGGAATGGCTGTTAAGATTATCCCCACCATGGATTAGGCCTGACAGCAAAATCTATAGGAAGAACAAGAAGTAAGGCTGAGCCTGACATAGGAAATTCTACAGAAAGTGCCTGCTGGCTCCCTTCTGGAAAATAGCAGTAGGAGTGCCTGAAGAGAACCCGAGGGAAAGCTGCAAATGTTTATCACAGACTTAGATGAGAAATAATTTCAGTGTTTCAACAAGATGACCTTAAATACAGCTGAAAAGAAAGACTCTCTAATTAGTATATTCATGTTCAAAGACTTCAAAAAGTTCTTACTTGATTTATCAAATATTTATCAGGAGTCTGGTCTTGCCAAACGTGGTAACACCACTATTGCCAGCTCAAGGGTTTTTAAAGCTCAAGGCTAGCTGAAATCTGTCTGTCTAGCACAGCCTAAAAATTGCTCACACAATAAATAGCCCAGCGAACACTTCACTGCCTCTAGCAACCACCTGCTCTACCCATATGTGGTCACTGAAAATCCAGCATAAACCCAGCCTCCTTCGCTAGTTATTATTCATAGAAAAAAGAAGTAGGCTCTATTTGGGATGCAACTCCCTGGTTCAGGAAGTACAGAATCCTTTAGAAACAATCTTTGATTTTTAAACTGCAGAGTCAGTATACAGAGAAAGCAAATCATATTAAATCTCATTCACAAAACTCATATTCCTGCCTTGATTTTAGATAACACTTCAGACTTTGGAGCATGTTGTTCAAATATTAAAAATCTTACAGTGGATTTATATTTATTCTATGAGTTTCAAAAATCAGCTCCCAGTTCTTAGCAGAACGGACTGATGGAGGGAGCAGAATCATAGAGAGTTTATTCACTTTCAGTATACTACAAAATGAAGGGAAATTTACTTCATAGTGCTTGCTCAAGCATCTCAATTCCACACACTGCAAATTCTGACATGCAAATAACATATTAGTGAAGGCTTTAGGGGCTGTCCACAGATAATTCAAATTACTTCCATTTAGTGGATATCTAATCCCTTGAAGTTCTCCTTTAAATTCTAATTTGATATTAGTCCACAGAACATACCCAAAGTTTATTTTCACCAAGTTCCTGTCCCTTCATATTAGGCATTATAATTCATTTTATGGTTTGTAATATCCATCTGCCTACCACTGTGACCTACAGTTTGTTGAATACTTTACACTCCCCATTATAATGGGATGGATTGCAAGTATCAACAAGTGGATGCAACTAAGACTGACAGAACATAACAGCTGGATTCAATGTCTAAATTTAAATAAAATCCAAGAAATAAGGGGAAAAGGGAGGAGACAAAAGGGGAGTAAGAGTCCAAAAAATACTCATACTAGTTTAGCACTGAAACAGGTTGCGCAGAGAGGTTGTGGAGTCTCCTTCTCTAGAGATCTTCAAGGCCCGCCTGGATGCAACCCTGTCTAACATGCTCTAGGTGACCCTGCTGAGCAGGGAGGTTGGACTAGATGATCTCCAGAGGTCCCTGCCAACCTTATCTATTCTGTGATTCTGTAGTTTATTTTGGGGATGGGGGAGAGCTAGTCCCCAGGAGTTCAACATTCTGGAATTGGCAAGCAACCAAAAGAGTGAATTGGTCCAGTGAAGGCATGTTTGAAGACACTTGCCTTTCCAAATGCCCCAGTTAAGGAAATTTAGATTTTAAATATGGATTTCACAGCTCAGAGTGATGGGTTTTTTGTCTTTGTTTACCATCTTTCAGGAAAAGAGTTTATTGCAGTGTGGTTATAGATATTTCTACAATTAATGGATAATT
Source organism: Rhea pennata (assembly GCF_028389875.1). NCBI lineage: Eukaryota > Metazoa > Chordata > Aves > Rheiformes > Rheidae > Rhea > Rhea pennata. Next base: position 26,073,131 of record NC_084669.1, read on the forward strand.
TAGAAGTGCCTGGGAGGCTGAAAAGCATTAAGGAAGGTGTCATATTCCTAATTTGTGTTTTTAATGTTTTAGTTCCAAACACCTGCTAGTTTTCACAGATGGCATTAGAAACAGGTACTCCCATCAACATAACCAAGGAGAGATACACCTGCAAGTTTCATTAATGCTATTTCTTTCTCATCTCATTTTCAAAGAGCAGACTTTGGCATTTGAGTACCCTGAAATTTGAGGAAGTTTTACATTCACAGCCAAATACCTTCCACATGGAGTTTTTCTCTACTTTTTGTCTTCTTATAAATACTGTCCCCCCATGTCATGGCATATTAAGGACAGCTCAGATTCAGACTTAAACACAAAAGAAATTAAAACCGATGCCTTTATGAATTTGGTCTCGTAATTTGAGCTTGGTCTCTACTATTATTTCAAAATTTACTCAAAAAATCTAAAATTGGGAAACTTCCACCTAGGATTCCACCTCTGATTTTTTTACATAGTTCTTAAATATGGTATATAAGGGTTTTCTGATAGAATATAGTGTCCTACATCTAATCTCAGACAAAGTACTAGCAATCAAATTATATATATGCTAGTATCCTCAAGCCTCACAATTCATGAAAAGTAGCCAGAGCTGGTTGGAAGCAGTTACTGAGCAGCATACATTGCCAGTGTCCTTATTACGTTCATATTTTGATTTGAGGTTTTCAGTCTTCTTGGCTGTTAATCTCATTCTTCACTAGAACTGCATTCATTTAACAAGGAAGGAAAAAGATGCAAAATAGTATGATGGTTATGTCTAGTTTCCTGCCATCAAATATGTACATAATTACGCACATCACTAAAAATCTTTGTCAACACAACACTATGAGCCAAGATAGATAACTGTGAAGATTTCTTCTTTGTCACAAATTAAAATAAAATGCCCATACTGTCCATGTGCAGAACGAAACATGAAAAGGAGCCCAGAGTTATGAGTCGTGAATGCCAAGTGTCTCATTGCACATCCTGCACAGACCATCAGACCTACATAACGAAATGCGTGATGTCAGTTGCTGTGTCTGGATGCTATAAAGTGATGCAAAACATCCTGATGCTGTATTTAAATTGACAGGGCTTACTATATTGGGAGTTTTTGCTGTCTCAGTGGGAGCCTGGGGACGTGGCTGTCAAACCAAGCAGCAAGGATTGTCCTGTGTGGGGAGCCCTGTCAACTTCTTTCACTTCTTCCACAGTAAATGGTCTCCATGTTGATCATACTTGGAGACTCCATGTGCTTATTTCAGTTTTAGATCCACATCTTTAAGTTGTCAGTCCTTTGAAAAATTCCCACTACCGTTCTTTCTCACTAAATCAAAGTAAAGCTAAATAGTAACAGAATCATCTCAACACTGTTTTCTGGTTGGAATCAGAGCCTTCAGACCAAGCAATTCCTATTTATCAAAAAAAAATATATATAGATATATCATTATTCTCAATCTTCTCCTGATTGTTGAAACTCCTGGCCAACCCGTCTTACACGTGACTGTAAATTTGTACTTGGTATATATTTGTGCTTATCAAAAGCTTGGGGATCTCATGCAAATCAGATTAAAATACATTATACAAAAAAATCTATGTATTCAGTACTGCCAACAAGGCCACTCTGACACAGAAAAAAATAATGCTGCTTGTGCTTTGAATTTGCAAAATCCACTTGCCAGCTTATTTTGGCCGAGGTAGACCAAGAAAAAGAGGAAGTCAGCACAGAAATGCAAGAGGTTTCCCTGAGGCTGGCACTCAGGCATACAATTTTACAACAATTTGTTAAGTCATCCCACCTGAATTCACAGCAGGAATGGGAAGAAAGGTAGGCTGTGTTTCAGATTCACAAAAATCAAATACAAAAAAAGAAAAAATAAAAACGAATAGCTTGAATTGCATTCGTAGTCTCCGAACATCATATTATTTATGCACATAAGAGAAGGCCATATGAAATTTTTGGTAGTTAGGTATCCTCAAAGCATCCTCACAGGTGCTTTGAGATTCTTCAAGAAACATGTATTTTACAGCCATACAAGTATTTTTTCTTTGCTCAGATTAGAATCTCAATCCTTACTATTTTTTACAGATCAGGAAGCTAATGAAATCAAATAAAGTTTTTCTGAATAAGAATTTCAGGCCTGGGCCCGTAAAGAAGGATATTCCATACAAATATCGATGCCCTTTGTCTCTAATATGCAAATTTGGGTTTTCTGGGTTTTATTATTCTTAGATATTGGTTGTACTGCAGTACAACATGGTAGTGGATGGATATTTTCTCCTGTAAATGTAATATGATTTGAACATTCATAAATAAATTTAGAAATTAATTTCACATTAAATGTCTTGTTTTTGCATAAAAACAGATTTGTAAATGTGCTGCTGTTTGTACTCAGCTGAACTAACATCTAACACGGAAAAACTATAAATTATATTGCTACTGTTAAGCACAGCACAAGACAAAGTTCAAACTTGTTACTTGGAAGTTCTGGGTCCTTTGAAAATTATACCCCTGATGTAGAGACAAAGAAAACTTGAACTGAGCATGATCAGAAGTTTTATAAAATGCCTATAGTCTTTGATAGGATTTATACAGCAGAAAAGTAGAGCCATAGCTAAGTGCATATAATTGCATCTGATCCACATTTTTAAGGATTTCCAGTCAGAGGCTGAAAGCTCTTCCTCAGCCATCGTAAGGTCTTCAAGGGAAGTTTCTGAGAAGCAGGCTCCCATGTCAAAGTATTACTTATCAAATAGCTGGGAGTTTATTTCCCTTTCTAAAATATCAAGTATCTTAATTTTCTATTTCTTACGCACTTTTTAAGTTAAAAGACTAAGGTATTCAATCAAGATTCATTGGCAATGATGCATACGAAACAGCTGAAAATTATACACTTCAAGCAATACACAATTTGAAGTGAGCCAACTTTCAAAACATTTCACCTCTCAGTACAGATGAAGCTCAGAACATCTGTTTAATCAACTTCTAACAACACAAAATTGTCTGATGGATGGACAGGTGACACTGTAATATTGCATTCCCTTGCAGTATTGCAATCAAGATAAAAATAAATTAGATTTATTATAACGAATGTTGATGCCCAACATTCATGCTGAAAACGCCCACATAATTCAGGTGGAGATACTCATTTTGAAACCCTAGAAATGTCCACAGTAGACAATTTAGCTATGCTTCATCTCTTGAGAAACAGTGGTTCAAAGACTAGAATTCACGTGAATCAATATCTGCAGACAGAGTATGTTTACGTACCGAACAATATCTCCAGACACAGTGATGTATTCTGAAAATAACAGAAGAGAAGGATGACACTGTCTAAATAGTATTCTGCAGAGCAGAAGCTTCATTAAAGAAGATTCAGAAAGTTTTGGAAGAAAAAAAATGACTATAAAAGTTTTGTAAAGTCCCGTATCGTCCAAGTTACTGGAAAATCACTTGGTGGCATATCGCAGGCAAAAAAGGTGCTCATTTGCCATAAGCCTGGAAACATTGTTAGGACACTCCTCCTTTATGTCTTCAACTAAGTAACTTCTCATGCCAAAATTAAATATTGACGACAAAGACTATGACAGCAAGGTTTGACTTGACAACAAGGTTTTGCAATTGAAACTGTCAGAATAGGCTATTTGGGAAACCTTTCGTACATTCAATGTGAGAACATAAAAATACAGAGTTCTGATTATTAGTCTCAGAAAACTACTCATCCTACTAAACCCACCTCCACACAATTTTTCCTCATTTAAAAGCTATGGTATTCCTTTCAAAACAGAGTAAAAAGGACAGGAAATAGCCTATCAGGTGATTTTGAGTACCTTATCTGTTTTTTAAGTGCCTTTCTTTACAGTATATGGAAAGCAAATCATGAGCAAATTACATCAGCTCTGGCTTCACTACTCAAAATAAAATTCAGCTTTGAGTAAGAAAGGAGTTTAAGACCTTTGCTTTAATTCTAGAACCAGTTAAATACACTTGGAAAATTCATCTGCAAGGAGATCCACGAAGGCATTGTTGAATGTAACTTAATGCATTAAACATTTAAAGTACTTCTCATATAATATTCAACAAACAGAAAGGTGAAATGTGTTTTCTTTTTATGCGGCCCTTTTGTTTCTCAATAGATTAACTCTTCTTTTCAATGCAAACAAAGCGAGAGAAAAAAGAGCCAACTCACTTGTTTCTGAATCATTATAAATCCAAAACCTCACAAAGAAGTCAGAAAGTAACTACAAAAAAGATGCTGTTGCACAGTTCAAAGAGGACTGACCAGAAAAATGACGATGATAAATAGATTTTAGTTTCTAAAAACTAGACATACTTTCAATAAAAAAACCTAAGGAATTTCAACAATTCTAGAAAGTGTCTCAGACTTTAAATTAAGACTTAAAGCAAATAAAATTAAAAAAAAACTCCTTCAGAAGAGTTGTTTGGAGTGTTTAAATGTCTTTTTTTAAAAAATAAATTGTAAGAGATGCATAAATTATTCTATTTAATTCTGTCACTCACCAAACACAGTACAATTCTAAGCTTCTTCACTTAGGTTTAGAGACAGTTTATTTAACCACTGGAGAACATAAAGCACAACAGCAGAAAAATTATATATACCTCAGAGGATCCAAATAACAAAAGAAATAACAGCATAAAACTGAAAACTAAATTGTGGCTAGCTAACTATTTGCAATTATTTCCTAATATTGAATTATAAATGGTTGCAGAAACCTGGCAAAGTCTTGGTCTCCTACCTAAGGCTTTCCGAGATAGAAGTGTACTAGAAAATGTAAGGTGGAACTGTTTGTCTTTCTTACAAGGCAAATCTCTCCTGGTTATAGACTCATTATGAGAAGAATCAGTGGAAAAAAATATGAATATATGAGACAACTGATAATGGTTTATGGAAACTAATTGTATTCCCTAGATCTATATAAAAGTGGAAAATGACCCCAAAAATCACTTCTGACTTATTAATATGGCAATAGCAGCCCATTAGGGCATCATCTGGATGTTTTCTAAACACAGAAATGGGAATCCAAGCACAACTAAACTTGTATGTTGATATGCATAACCAGTACATTATCTGGAAAAGTGTTCTGCTTCAGTAACAGCATATGTAATATTGATGTGTAGGTAACAGAAGGAAAACATCGTAAAGTAGAGCCCTTCCCCAAACTGAGTACTTAAGCAGGTGCTCATCCACATTCTTACTTTTATGGACCAATACTTCTTTCTTAAAATGTTTTAGATTCTTACACTATACCCATAGGAAATAAGGTATTCTAGAGAATAGTAAAATATTATAAAGTACAGTATACAGCTAATTAAACCATTCTATAAAAAGCAAATACATTCATAAAAGCTGCCCAGCTTAACAAATTTACTGTATGCAGTCACTCCATCAAGACTAGTCAGTGAATATTTTCATTTTTTTTTTAGGGGAAAAAAAATGAAACCTTTATATAACTTCAATACAAAACTTCCAAATTTTTCTAAATTGCTCTTTCGTCTTCCTACATTTTAAAACTAAACTAAAAGAAGTATTTTCATTTCTGGTAAAGCTTTTGGTTTGGTAGACCTATTCTGAGCTCTTTAAGTTATTTTAATTACATAGTGCAATTCGTTACACTTCACTCAACTGACTATAATCAACACGTACACTTTTACGCTGCTGAATCATGCCTCTCTCTCCATCAGCACCCTCTTCACCAACATCTTCAAATTCCTGTTCTCAGCACTGACATTTTGCATTTGTAGAGTTTGAATTTAAATTCCCTGGACAAGCAGGAGCTTCAGGTGCACAATCCTGTAGGACAGAATCAGCCTTTGCCCGAGTGCTTTTACATTTAGATGAAGTTGGAGATTGGCATATTGCCAATGCGTTCAGATTTCAGCAGGTTACCACTGCAAAAGGATTCTCGCATTCAAAATGACTCTCTAGAATCCTCATATTTTCTTCACTTTGGCATATAAAATAAATTATCAAAACGTCAAACAGCAGAGGGATAGATTTTATTTGTGCTACCTTTAACAAACGAACAGTCAGCTCTGCCAGAAAATACATAACCTGCACTCTTATTTATTCACATTCTTTCCAAAGCTATTTGCAGATGTTTGGTACCATATGAATTCCAATGTTAAATCCCAAAGCCCTTTGGGACTGAAGCCAGCAACTATGAAGTACAACACAAATCACCCACAGCTGCAACATTCAGTCCCTGCTCAAGAGATTGGCCAAAGTAAACTTTTGCCTGCTTCCCTACTAGTATCTCTCTTTTTCCACAAGAGCCATAGACTTTCAAGAACAGTCTGCTACCTCCTACATACACTGCTTTGCTCATGACAACTCTTCTGGCTGACTGCAGTCATCAATGCGTTTAAGTACTAGTATGATCAAAAATCACAGAGTTTTTATTACCTTACAAGGACTAGTTTTCGTTTGCAAAACACAGAATCACTCAAACAATAATGCACAGGGCAAATCAAAGGATAGCATGCAGGGCAGTGAAACTAAGCAGAAAGTGTACATCTATTACAGTTTGCAGCTGTTCTATGTTAATGCCAAGCTGACCTATCCTCACCGAATAATGGAAAAAACACGATCATTTAGATTATGCTAATTCTTAGATTGTGATTACGTTGTGACTGGCACTGTACAAACACAGCAAACAGAGCTTGGGACTCACAGAGATGCCAACTCATATAGCAGAAAATTGAGTAGAAGTCATAAAAAAGATGCCAGGGTACCCAACACAGGCATAATTTCAGACCCCACCTTCCTCCCTTCCCTTCCATCCCATTCCCCATCACGACACCAAACAGTAGTTTCCTAGGACATCGCTGAGGTTTCTGCTCTTGGTCCTGGAGCTGGACGGTACTGGAGTAGTCCTAGTACCACCATGGATGCCAGAGCCTGCCATCGGGCACAGAAGTACTGCCATCTCCGGTATGACCACCCAAAGCCCAGACGCAACACTGCTATGTGGGGACAGGAACACAGCCTTCTTCTGGGGCCAGGGACCACAGCTAGCTGGAGGTAGCCAGGAACATTGCACAGTCCTGGGTTCCCACCAGCCCAGCACAGGCTGCACCAGGAGAGCACATCCTGCCAACTCTATCCCATGGCCCACCAGGCAAGGGGGCTCCGCTTCTCATCACTTGGCTAAGAAACACTAGGACTACATTCAGCCCTGCCCCAAAGTCCTTCCAGCACAGTGAGAGCCCCCAAGTCATACTGAGGGACTGTGATTATTCTAAAAGATTCACTGACAAATCTGGTATTCTTCATTGATTGATAACACAGCTTCCAGCACAGCTCATCATCTCATTTATTTTATTCCTGTTCTAGCAGCAATGATATAGTTCAGGCCATGCCAGGTTTATATCACATATGCATCATATTGGATTACCACCTGCTAGGAGGATGCTAGCGTGAATCATTTCATTATAAGGTCCACAACACAGTTATGCCTAGTTTTCAGGCTCTGACACCAATTCTGAAGAACTGATGGCTTGTGTAATAGCACTTAATATTCAAGATTTACATTCACTGCATGGGTAGCTTAACTCTTGTATTCTCTTCTTGATTGTGTCGTTGGATGAACGTGGAAATATTCTTTGCTATTCACAGGAACTCACAAGGGTTGTTGTATGTGATCTCTAAAATAAGTAGTTCCAGCACTAACCTTGACCTCACACTACTGCAGTTCCAGTAGTGCTGAGCTGAGCGAATATCATGAGTACACTCATTATAGCCTTTGGCACATCATTTAGCTTCTCTATACCACTACTGTACCCATCTCAGGAACACAGGACAACTTCTAGAACACAAAAGAGGTATTTTCCTCAAAAAAGTATTGTTGAGGGTTGCAGTTTGTAATCTGCTCAAGTAAAGCATCATCTGATAATGCACATTCTTAAATGAAGAAACAAATGCTCTCTTTGCACACATACATCTTACATATAGGTTAATTATGTACATCATATATATAAGCACATGCATACGTAAATATATCTCTCTATAGATGTATATAGCTAATGCTTGTTAAAGACTAAGACCTACATTTATTGCTATTCCATAGCTTTCAATATGCTGCATATGAACTTCAGGAAGATTAAACAACTCAGGATTACTATTATATGATCAGAACATTTTCCATCCCAAAACCCAGCAATATTACCATTTACACATCTACAAAATGCATCATTTAGCAGGTGTTTTCACAAGTAGAACAGCTGAACATTGCTTTGCAGTTTGCAAAAATCAAGCTTTTCAATTCACTGCTACAACTGTGTGAAAACAAACTATTTGAAAACAAATTATTTTCTCATCATTTCCTCTGTAGAGGCCTTCCCCCCCACACACACTTGCTCCTTTTAATTGTCTTTGTTTCAAAATACTCTAACACATCTTCCTCCAAAATGTGGACAAAGTGAAAGATAAGTTATAACTTGCTCAGTTATTATTAATAATTTGATATAATTTGTTCAACCAAGAAGGTAAAAGAAAGGTATTATTAACTGATATTACTATTAATGCACACCTTTCAGTACACAGAACCTATTCCTTCTTTCAGCAATATTTTAAAGAGACCATGTTCAGATTGTGGGTTTATCTGTTTGAATGAGAACGATACAAAGAGGCACATTTTCAAGAAGAATCTAAAATTTGTAGCTTTCTTTTTGTCTACTATGAATAGCAAACAGATGCAAAATTTTCAGTGTGGAGTGAAAGTGTTCTACCTGGCACCTGTGGTTCTTCCTGTCTGAGCTAAACCACACGTACAAATTCCACCTACAAAAAGGGAAACTACTCTCTTCTCCTGTTATGGTTTCTAAAAGAAGAAATAGAAATATGTGATAAATCAATACAGACAATTAGAGTAAGAGCCACTCCAAACCTGAAAAAGAAACTCAAATGAAACAAAATTGCCAGAACTCGTATGTCTCCTCAAAAAGCTAATCATTTATCATTTTACAAGGGAAAAGCATTCTGTTAAAACTCCAACAGACTGCAGTGGGAATAAGTAGTATTCCTTCACATAAATGGTACAAGAAAATATAAGAGAATATTACAGTAAACCAGAGCTTAATATTACAAATTTTGTTTCCTTACTTTGCAAGTTAGGAAGATACAAACACACTTACTCCCTGGAACGTTAAGGAAAAGAGAATTAAGTTCATCATAGGCTATTTTTATACTCATTTCTAAGTTCTCAGTTGAATTTGCCACTAAAGTACAAAACGGTACTCTCCATTTAAAATAGAATTTTTTAGTTCTTCTAAACTTTCACAGTAAGCCTCATATTCCCAGAATATTTGAATCAAAAAATGTTTTAGAAAATATTTTGATTTCTTAGCAACTGAACAACTGTATGCTAACTGCGTCACTAAATCGCAATACTCGGAGCACGAGGAGGTGATTCACGAAACAGCGAGCACCCTCGTACGTGCGATTGTGATGGAGGGGACGCTCTTCTGAACGCAAGCTCGGCCAACACAGCGTGGAAGCATTACTATATTCAAAAACTCTATTGAACAGCCTTTCGTTTTGGATTTAACGTGACCCTGACTGCTTGTTGTCACGAAAGAGCCAATGTCTTTTTTCATGCGTGTCCAGGTGTTGACAGGAATGTCCTGACAAATTTCCAGGGTAACTGCATTCTTCTCTTCTCGTCCTTGACAGATGTTTAGCGTTGCCTTGTGGACTTAGTATCTGCCAGAGGCAGCTACAAATCATTGACAATCTGAAAAGTAAGGGGAAGATGCTTTGGACATGCAAATGTTATCATATTTATGAAACTGAACCTACAAGATATTTTTTCAGTATGAAATGATCATTCATGAGCACAGATAAGTAAATTCAAAGACCACACAGTCAAATTAAAAATTTGTAACAGTTTCCCAGTTCACTTTATATTACTGTTCTTTCAGTGACCATCATTTTATCGTGAAGAGTTTTTCCTTAAAAAAAAAAAAAAAAAAGTAGAAAAAAGTTGTTCTTTTAGTAAAAGCAGAACTTTTAAAGCGCATCTTTAGCCTCAAAACTATTTTGTTAACAGAAGGCTGGATCTTTTTCCCCAACAAGTAAGATACTCTACAAACAAGACTGTCCTCTTCCTGGCAGTGTTTACAAGTCTGGTAGGTTGATTAGCATTTAGAAGCCACTAAGTCATCTAAAATTCCAAACCAAGTGAAGCATCAAATAAGCAATAAGACCACCTTTATACGACTCTCTGATTTAGAGTGAAGCAAGAGCATAAGTGTAGGAAATGAGCTAACATCTTTCAGTCTAGTGAACTTACTTAACTGTTTTACGGGGGTTGTATCAACATTTAAAACACTGAGTGTCATGCTACGTTATCTTGATTTTATCATATTGCTGCTTGCAGAAAAGCCTTACGTTTAATTGGCATACGTCACTGAAACTATACAAGAAAATTTAAGTGAATGCCATGCTAAAAAATAAATACAATACATTCAATTTAGAATAAAAGGCCCAGTTTGAACTTGCTACCTTCCTTTCCCAAAATAAACTGAAATAAAAATTGATACTAAATTGATACTGTAGTTTAGAGTACTTAAAGGTATTGAAATTTAATTTGAATCAAAAACTAGAAAAGTAGAGTAAGGTACAATTGAAATGAAGCCAGCATGTAGATTAAATAAAAAATTAATTGGGTATTTTGCAGTGCAGATGTCATTGCAATTTGCAAACCTCCTCAAAAGGGTATTGATGTTTTACAAACTCCCAGCACAATTGAGTGAGACTGAGGACAGATGTGAGCAGATCTGCACACGGTCATTCCAGCTAGGCTTATCACACAAGCACATTTTCCTGACTGTGTGCAGGTCTTCCACCCAACACTTCCATGTGGGTGGGTTGTCTTGTATTTGACCATTTGTCTGGTATTTCAAGCATGCAGATAAAACAGAAAGGAACCTGCTCTGTCCACTCCTACCACTTGATCTGATCAATGCTTTGCCTTGGGCTTTGGGCAGGAGCAGGAACAGCGAGTGAGCCACCCATGGAAGGTGTGGGCTTCAAGCACAGCGGCTGCCAGCACGCAGCCAGCTCTGCCTCCACCAGCTGCCTCAGCTTCTTGAAGCTACAGCACATTTGTCCACATTGCCATAACTGAGAAGCTTTTTCTGTGGACCAAGTTACTAGAGTGACTGGTTGGTTGTTATTTAGTCCCAAAATAACACGCTCATCTGCTGAAACAAGTGTATATTAAAACACTTATTGTTACATAAGCTATATAGTCCATACTCCTCCTGTGTCACTTTCTGGAGGTGTTAGGCCAAGTTGTCTTCTGGAGCTTGCTGCCAGTACGATTTAGATCAACCCATGACTCAGCCCATTATTCGGCTATTACCAAGCATAAGCTGTTGAGAAGGTGCAGCTAAAATACCCGCGATGCCTCAGCTGCAAGAGAGCCCAGTGACCCTCACTTCCCGAACCGCCCTGCTGCCATGGCACAAGGCTATGACTTTTCTGATGCCAAACTCCCCTTCTGTATCAGACTTCCACTTCCCAACTCCTTTCTCTCTATCAGAAATGCGGTAGCCCTAACTGTAGAGAAAAACAAACCGAGACTACACCGTTTCAGATAGTTCTTTTAGAACCTTTAAACTCACTTGATTGTTTCTATAGTTAATTTTCAAGTTCATTATATAAATCATTTTTCCTAATTTAACTGGTGGGCAGTACACCAGTACCACCATGTCTCCTAGCACCAGTTCAAAATGCAGATTTATAGCATGTTACTTGCCCTCTTCCCAGTTCCTAACAGTAGTGCTGAGGTAATTGCACAACTCGATCATGCTCCGCAGGCTCCAAATCAGATGCTAATGCAATATGAAACTACCAGAAACTACTGAGAGTAGTTGTCTTAGAGCTGAGGAATAAAATAACTCAAAATGAATGGATGCTAGTATTTTTATCAAATTCTAGGCACACGTAGTGATGTTGTCCTCATAGACAATCTCACAGTGCTGCACACTTAAAGTAACATTGAACAGAAACAACAACAAAAAATCTACTTGTTGAAAAATAATGACAAAAACTATAATCCTGAAACCAGAAAGAGTATAAAATTCAAACTTGTCCATGAAAGAATACAGAAAAAAAACTATATAAGTTTTTGTAATATGGAAAGAACAGACTAAAAAAGGGGGCCAAAAGTATGTACTACTCTTTTGTAGTATCCATATATTTATAATATATATATAATTATATATGTGTATATATATGCAGTAGTATACATGAGTAATATACATGTGTAATTATATATATTTTATATATATCAAATTATATGTATACTACTCTTTTACATTGTTATATATTTATAATTATTAAATGCTAATTGCACCAATGGCATTAGTTAAGTAATGTGTGATTTCACTTGCAATTTTGAATAAGGTATATTTCATAAACATATTCAAAGAAAGGAACTTATAGAAGCTTCTAGGAACCATATTAATATTTCAACATCTGATTAGGCAACCAAGAGCGTGTTCTTGATGCATGAAGCTTTTAACTTGAGGTTGCATTGGATTACAAGGTGGAGGCTTGGTGGCCTAGAGGACAGCTGTATCACTAGATCCTATGTGACACAGAGGCCTTATTCTGCTGCTATTTTTCTAAGTGAGCTCAGAACTCTGATGTACTCCTCTCTGAATTGCAACAGAATTAAAAATTAAAAAAAGAACCTCGTGCAGATAAAAATGAATAATAATGAAATACAGCATAATGTCCATATCTTGGACAACAAACAGTAACTCTGCATTCTGCAATATTCTCTGTTATCACTTATCATTAGAGCAGTCTGGATTCAAAACTTTCTGCAGTCTTCACATTTTATATTTACGTTGGGCCACAGGATAAAATTAACTATCTCTGAATTAAAATGGACTTTAAGGAATAAGAATTATGCTATGACATAATAACATTTATATTTGCTTTGTTCCAGGAATAACTATACTTTTAGAAGAGGAGCTGTGAACGAAACACAGTAAAAGCACATGGACTTGAAATGTTCACGTGCTAAACAGGTAGTGAAATAGTTCAAACCCTGCTCCTTGAAGAGAATATATTTTCCTGAGGGTCTTGAGTAGTGGCAATCACTGAAGTACCTAATGAAGCAAAATTATAAATTGTAAAAATTAAAAAGTCTATCATTGTTTCTTCCAAACAGCACAGTTTGCACTAGCATTTGACACCTATAAAGCACTCTTTGCTACACTTTGCAAGCTAAGGTAAGCCTAACATTGCTTCTAAATTTTGCAGAGGTAAAAAAAAAATCCTGCAAGCATGTTCCTTCCCCCCAGGTAAGATAAGTGTTCTTATGACATCTGACAGAATTAACATTAATTTATATTGCTCTAAAAACTATGCATTATTAATCAGCTTTTCACAGCCAAAATCCTGTCTTATGTAATAGTTATGCATCACACTTCCCTAGAGAAGCCTCAGCAGTTCTCAGTATTACAAAGAATCCAGCAAAGTCTGTAGCATTTTATAAATATAAAATACTATTATAAAATATAAAATACATGTAAACATATTTTGATACTCTAAGGTACAGTCATCAGATTAGGATAGTTTTATTGATACAACTAAGGTTATTTGAAATAGTTTTACAGGTTGTCAACTTAGTTTTTTTTTCCTTTATTACTTAGCTGAAGTTACGGTTAGCAATTTTTGATAACAATTCCCTGGCTGTCATCATGGCTGATGTAATAATTTCATGTGCCACTCATCAGCATATTAAAGTATATTGATTAACATATTTGCATACCATTATTTGGTGAAGAGAGAGGGGTAAATCCTTTCTCTTAACTATATTTCCCCAAAAAATTTTTGATACCATGGATTTACGTTTTATGGATTTTATTGGTTGCACTCAAGTCCTTCATTCTGAAATGAGGAAGTGCAACTACTCTTCTATTGTCATTTATACAACAGGCACTACGTCAGATTCATTCTGCGAATTGAGCTATGCGTTACACATATATTTCATAGGATTGGAACTGATGGCCAGCTCTTGATCATCATAAAACTATCTCCTTCCAAATCAAAGAACACTTTTCATACTAATATCACATCTTCTTACCTTTACCTATTTTTCTAGTGAAACTGGATTTGAAAAAGGGTTAAAGCACAGTTCCTATCGAATCCAGGTGCTTTTATGCATATGTGTGTGGTTTTAAGTCCCAAAGTGCCGTGATAACCTATTGTAACATCCTGCACACACATTCGTGCATAGTGCTCAGTAACTTGTGGCTGAATTGTAGACAGTGATCACAGCTTACAGGACTAATCCTGCATAGGATCCAGGTATCTCAACTAATCAGTGAATGCCTTAAACACTTCAGTAAAACTGATCTAGACTGATCTGAAATGTTACAGCCTGATTAGCTTCAAATAATCTGCAGTCTCATTTAATAAGACTCCTGAGTGTCTGCAACATTTTTACTCTGTGTAAGCAATTAATCAAAACACATCAGATAATTTGCTACCAAGGCATCAGTCCTCTTGTACTTGAGGCAGACAAAGCAGCTAAGTATAATAAAGTGCCCTCGTGTGTGCGTGGTGTGAATATTAACCATATAACAGGTATAGTGTTATTAATATAAACTCTAAGAAGCACAGTCTTTTTTTTTTTTTTTTTTTTTTTTTTTTTTTTTTTTTTTTTTCTCTCTTTCCTAACATTGTATTAGAGTGATGCACTGGGGGTAAAATCTGTAATCAAGTAGGTGTTAGAGTGAATGAGCATATTTAGTTTTTAGGATTCTTCTATAGTTCAGATTATCACACTACAGATTCCTTTGTCCCACCGGGTGCTTCAAAGGCTATGACATAGCACAAGCAAGACTAAAATAGCATTAAAAACAGAGAGAAATATTTATGGATAGATACTAAAATGCATCCTGGGATCACGTTAATATGGAAAGAATGGGAAAGCCTGAGACAGGTTTAAGTAATCAACACAAAGACTTGTGAGAATTGTCAGGTAAGGGAAGGAGCATATCAGGAAGTACCTGTAGTCTTCTTTATGCATCTTTCTTCCAGCCCTCCAACTTCACCTTTGCACTTGCATCTTGGTTATCCACTGTAAAGTTCGTATTAAATTTAAGTATCCTACTTACTTTATATAGCCCCTGTCACCGTAGTTTCTAATCAATAGTTACATGAAATACCTATGAGTTAAGAAAATGCCAAAAATTCCATTTTAAAGTAAGAAAAAAAATGAGACAGAGTGGCTAACTGTTTTCCTTCAAGTCGTTTATGAAGTCTGCAGGAAAGGAATAAAATTAATGTGTCTTCACAAATTTCATACTACTGTATTGCCCGTTGGACCATCTCTCCATTTTAAACAAAAGGTACGATCAGCGAACATATACTAAAGACAGTAGCTACTTTCACTGATCTTTTAGTTAGAGTTGACTCTTCAACTAAAATTATAATCTGCAGAGTTTGACCCTGGGAAAGGTGAGAAAAATCATAAGGAGCAAGTATATTCTTCCTGGAAAACCCCCCACCTACAAGGAAAGTAGTGCTGTTTGACAAAAAAACAACACGTTGCCATTACCTGTAAGCAGTATCAGGTAGGAAAAACCTTTTTGATCAGATCTGATTTTCACTTTCCAGGAGGCTTGGGATTTATATAAGAGGCTGAAATAGAACAGTGCCAATTCAAGGCAGAAGGTCTATGATACAAACAACTTTGTGAAGAATTTTGGACTGACTTTACTTAGACACAGGCTATCAAGAGGCCACGAATCAAGAAAAGGGGAAAGTCCTTCTTTTCTGAGCTGATGCAAAAGTTTATCAGAGACTATATAAATATATGTTTGTATTATTTTGCCTTTGACAAAATCCACATATTCGCCAAATGAAAAACTGAGCTGTCTGTTGAAGTATAGTTGTTCAACAGGCCAGTATATAAAAGCAATTAATTAGGAAAATATATCCAAAGCCCCATTCTAATAATGCATTTGTTTAGTAGTTCAGAACAAAATGCTGTTTGGCAGATCTCCCTCGAGCAAGAATGTAGCCTGGGTCACGAAGAGAGGATTTCTGCCCCGCTGCTTCCAAATGGAGGAGCAGTTAAAAAGTGAAGCAAGTCCTGCCAGCTCAGCACAGGTATGTGTCCGTGGGTTTGGGGAAAAGATCAGGAAGGGTTGACTTACTGCTCTGCCTCTACTTGCTCTGAGATCCTCTTGCCAGCAAAGCACTTCAGCTTTCTGCACTTCTGTTTCTGCAGTTCTGTTTCTTCTTAACTGTTCAGCTGTCTCCCTCCTCTATTTACATATAAGCTTTTCAGAGCAGAGATTGTTCCTTATTATATATTTGTACAGTTTCTCTCTGGCACCAGTCTTAAGTGGGGCTTCTGAGCATTTAATATCAATCCAGGAGTTAAGTGTAAACTAGCAATAGGTTACTTAAACGTGCCAGCGATCTGCCTTCAAAATACGTATTTATTAAAGAATGAACCAATATTCTTTGGATCAATACAAGACCAGCAATACAAGCCATGAGGCTTCTGTGTCTGTATTTGATGCATGGCAGCATTTGCTACTTGCCATGCAGTAAGCAGAATGACTCCCCCCCCCCCCTTCTAAGCAAATGTTTCCCCTGGTACTTACAAAGCCTACTTATATACGTGAAGCTTTGAGAAATAGATCTATACAAACTCTTCTGGCTACACAAGGGGAATAAAAAATTACAAAAATAATTTCTGTGTGCTGCTGCACACAGAAACACACAGTAATTTGTTTGCTCTAGTCAATGGCAGAAGCTCCCATTGGGGTTAACTGCTATCCCCTGACAGCTTGAAATCATCTGAATGAACAGCAGTTTGAAACAAAGACAGAAATGACCAAATCAGCTGTAATTAAAATTAGTGACTCAAAAGATCCTGTTTCAGGAATAGCAGTATCACTGCTAGACTTGAATAAGGGCTTGACATTTGAATATGGATGTCCCAGTAAAAGTAGATCTGGCACAAGTATCTAAACCAACAGAATTCCTCTTAGCTCCAGGTGATATTTTTAAGTGCTTCCTTCTTGGAAAAAGTATTACCAACACATCTGTGACCCTCATGAGTCCTATAGAAGACACACAGATGTAAGGTGAATCGAATTTACATGGTATGCTGAGTAAAATGATGATCTAAACCTTCCTAGTCACACTTTTATTGTGATAAATACTAATATTCATATAAAACAGCCACAAGAAGTGCTACTGTAAACCTTAAGAATTTAGCAAGCCAATAAAACATTAATCCTTGTCAAAACATAAATACTTGTGATTTTTATGATTTTCATTTGCCTGCAAGTGGCTGTTATCCCTACTCCAAGTACTGCGCTTGTAACAGATGTTGCTTTAATAAAGTGATCTGTGCTGGAGATGCTTATTAAACTGCACACAACGACACAGGATTTACTGCTCCAAAGCTCATCCTCTTTGATTTCAGCCTCTGCTCCCCACAGTGGAAACTTTCTGTTCAGCTGGCAGATGCAGACGTCGAAGCGCAGCATGACAGGCTTTGGCAGGCCGCTGCTGGAGCAGTTTAGAGGAGGAAGGCGCGTGAGCCATGGTCTTCACAAACCCCAGGCTCCCCGAGGCTGCCACGGTTTACTGCCTCGCACGACACCCTGCCAGTTGTTCGGCGACCATGTCAACTAACACAGCTTAACCGACCTGTTTTGGAGCACTGCGCATAAATATATCCAATTTAACTGAAATTAATTAGTAATTCCATGGACATCGTGCATGCGAAGACATCTTTATTCTGTTTTTCAACTGCCTGTTGTGATCAGAGTTTGATAGCAACAGGGATGGAAGAGCACGTTTCACAAGTGCAAGACACCTAAGGGCACAAGAGGAATAACTAGCTGGACTGAACACAGCAAAAGTCCAGGATCTGTTCCTGGGCAACTCAACCTCTGTTCTGGACTGCCAGAGATATCTGGCCTTTATTTTTAATGCAATTTCAAAGTGAGATAAAATATTACACCTTTACAAAAGGTGCAGAGGGTTTATCTTTAGAGCATAGGGCAATTCACAGATTCAACTCCTGTTCATGCCACTACTTCCTAACATGACCCTGTAAAAACTTAGTTTTACTAATTACACTTTGCGTATTCTCCTTTTAATCGCTGAAGGGTTTGAGATTGCATACGATCACCAATTCTGAAATGCAAGTTCATTCTAGTGCTTTCTAGTTAAATGCTGCAGAACAGACTGTTCTTAGAAACCTGCACGGTTGAAAACTCCCACAGATTTTATAAACACTATCAAAAAAAAAAAAAAAAAAAAGCGCGCTGCACTTCCAGAATCAGCCATCAAACACAGTCACCTTTTTAACTGACATGTAGAAATCCTAACAATGCTTAAGTAACAAAAAAAAGGGGGAGGGGAGGGGGGAACATGCTATCCTGTATCCCCTGTTCTACCTTTCAATAGCGTAGAGTGCACTTTTTAATACCAGACAGATTGGGATCTCTGGTTTAGATTTGATCTCCTTTGATCAATATTGCTGCTTAGAGGGTCAGCAAAGCTAAGGGTCTGAGGTGTTTTCCTCCTCCCTCATCATGCTGGTGTATGAACATAACAGACAAACACACCAAAATAGATAAGGCATGGCTCTTTCATTATTAATTTAATAATTTGGGGGTGCTAAAATTATTATTTATTTTTTATTTTATGGCATGCTGTCAGTGCTTTCAGCCCTGGAAATGCTGTTGTATTTCTCTTGTTCAGAAAATTAACATACAAATGAAAATGGTCAAACATTTTCCTTTTCTCTTAAAACCAACCCTAGATGAACAGACAGGATAAACTGAAAGATACACTAGGTAACCAAAAGTGGCTCTACTGTGTGTTAACAATATTGGTATTGAATTGGCATTGAATTTAGAAGCATCTAAATGCAACAGCTTCAAAGAGCTGGTGGGTGGACGCTAAAGAAAACGGATCAGTGGAATCCCAGCTGAACGACAGGAGTTGGGCCTCTTGCACAGTCAGCCACAATTCTGCAAACGAGACCTGTTCCAGGGCCACGGCCAGGGACAGCTGCCCCTCCTGAGCCACTGGAGACACCAGTCCTTGCGGGCTGCTCATCTCTTTCGTGCAGTGACTGCAAGGTTTGAAAAAATAAAAGAAGTTACACTCACCACACTTAGAATATATTTTACAATTGCTAATTTAGAAGGGATTTAATTTTTCTGCTTACTGAAGCATAGAGGGTATTTGCTATTATTGTACAGTTTCAAGTTGGCTGTTACATCTCCACGGAAGCACTTCTATTAAGGCTCCCAAAGCAGGCACTTCTTTCTCTATTTCTTTGCCCGGCTAGATACAGTTAATACCAAGTGAAGTACTCTGTAAATATTTACAGTTGCATATCTGAAAAAACAAAGTGTAGAACTAGTATTCAGGTGATTTATACGGACCGTAACTAGGATTTAACGGTGAACGTGCATGTTCGGCAGGGACTGTTTGGAACAAGTTGGATATAGTATTTCAAAAGAAAAAGTGAAACTAATATTAGGTCCAAATTATATAAGAAGTAAGCACTACCACTCTCTTTCAGTGGAACCAATTTGTAAAAATAACTCTTACCTAAAACTCACTACAGGGAACACCTGCAAGGCCATCATTTTCTAAACCCTACTTCATACAAATTCTCAGTCCTGAACTATGTGGTGACTTTCTGCAAAGGATCCAAGACACCTGAGGTTCCTCCTCTGTTCCAGCTGCTAAACTGCACTGTAAAACAGACAAATTCTGTGTGAACTATATTCCCTTTTAAAGTGTTAATAACATTTTGCAATTCCAAATAATTTAGCCTTCCACATCCGAGCCAGTGCTCCAACCACCATGCTATAAGCAAAATACAAGAGACCTCTCTCACTCCAGACACTTCTGTCAAAGCGAGTTTATTTTCACAAATGTTCAAGTATCACAGAAAATGTTCTGACAGGATCTAATTTGCATACTGATGCACGTAAATTATTTTGTGTCTCTATTTTCAATTCTTAGGCTAAAGAATGAGAGGTATCTGGAGAGGTATCTGGTTATTCCTTATACTAGAGATGATATATTTCTTTAGGAGTTCTCCAGGTAATTTATCACCAACATATGCATTTTCTTCATATACTCCCAGTATGACACTTTTTTTCTTTTAATCTAAACTAACAATTTAAACAAGACAATGTAGATTATCAAAACAATTACAAGACAGGAAAAATTTAAATGATTGAAATTTCAACTAAAAAAAAAGTCAGAAATATATCCAACATTTTTCCTTGCTAATTATTTTCAGCTTATTCTCCCTATACCCTACACTTAGTTCCATGTCTACTCAGAAACTTTCCATGAAAAATATGGTGAAATAATAGAATAAATACTACATTTTTCCTTTCAAGCTTGGCCATGCTCACTGACACTGCGGTGAAATATGGTCTCACCCTTGAGATACTTAAGTATGTTAGTTGGGGAGGGGAGGGAAGGTATTTGTGGTATAAATCTGTGCAGGGTACTTTTATATCCATACTGAAAAATTGCATCTCCCCCATTTTTATAGCTGGAGTATCAATTATCTCATCTCAGAAGTAGAATACCTTTTATGCTCAGGCTGACTTGTATTCCTAGATTGAGATCCCATTCATAGATATGATTGGAAAAGACAAAGTTAAAAAAGAAAAAATCTTTTGCCATTTATAATGGGCTACTAAGCACAAGACACATATGGTAAATACTTATCTGAAATGTTCAGGGGATAATCTTCTCTTTCTTTCTTTCTTTCTTTTTTTTTTAAGCAATGATAGGTCATCACTTCTGGCCTTTATTTCACCTCCAATAAAATTCAGCATGCAACCTTTTGGGTTTTTTTTTTAACCAACTAAAGTGTTTCCAACGTTTTAACTGAGAAAGATTTAACAAGAGGGTAGATTAGCAGCAGTACCACTTGGCACAATTTTGGGTAGATAACTGCACAACTGCATAGCTTTCTGTTTCTTCCCAGCAAGACCAAGATTGTTTACATTTGAACAGATCTAGAGATATTTCAGTGAAAATCCTGAAATATTGCAAATGTTTCAGTTGTGACATTCCTAGGAAGAACGAAACAATAGTCAAGGTTTTATGTTTCTTCAAACACCGGCCAGAGTAACAAGACTACTGATTTTTGCAATTTGTAATGGCAGTTTGACTTCGGATTTGGGAACAGAATTTCTATTTCACATTTATTCTATGTGGACTCAAGAATTACTAGAATAGGTGACATCTACTGAATCAGTGTCTAAGTAGGAAAATGGAAAGCACAAATGTGAAGAACTGCCATTGCAAGTTTCCTCAGCTATGCAGTTTGACCACTTAATCATACAAATTAACTTGATTAAAAAAAATACACATTTCCTAAATCTATTTCATATCTTGTAAGTCAGTCTTGCTTGCATACAAGGTACACACACATCCTAAATAACAAGAGATGCCAAACTAAATTATTTCTGCAGTAATACAGCTTTAAAACCCAACAAAATCCTATTTAAACTGCATAAACAGGCAAATCACCACCCAACTTCCTACAAAATCTTAGAAAAATTGGAAGCACTGAAGTAATTTCATCTCCCAGTTAGTAAAGAAGAAAGCCTGCAACTAATACTGAAAATCAGTCTCACCTGACAGTATTTAAATTGAACTTCTGTCAGCACAACCTACAATTAACAGTGAAAGCTCAAGCTATTAAAAAGTCTATGCACAATATTAAAATTTAGAATCCTATTTTAATAATACAAAATTCAACTAAATTTCAGAGGACTGTCATTTTTAGGCTTAACCAATTTTAAAGCATTTAACAGATTATACAGAACTCACAGCAGTTGCAGCTATAATTTCCCTCCTCTACAGCACTGACACAAGAGAGAAGAGAGGAAGAATGGATATGAATTGACAGGCAAAAAAAGAACTAACCCTTTAAAAGTAAAAAATGTCTCCTTCATAAATACTACCTACTACCATAATCGTTTGATGCAATGGTTCAGGTCATTTGACCCCAAATTCACATAATACAATACTTAATTTTGCACATCTGTTTGAAGGTTCTGGGATGTCTTGTCAACTCAGTACTGAATTTAGGGAAAAAATCCAAACTTGCTATAATCTTTTAAATCTCTATCACCAAAAGTGCACAATGATTTTGGCTGGTAAAAATGGAAAAGCTCAGCTGCACCCTTTGTTTTGCTAGTCCATTCTGTGTAAATTAAATATTTCTAAGGTGACAAGGATTTAATTTGGGGGGGGGGGCTATGCCTTGTTTTTAAATTAAAAGTGCTCTAGACAACATTCACCTTGAAAAATCTAATTAAAAACCGTAAGTATACTGAAACAATTAAGTTTCCTGCATGGTTATTTATAATAAAAAAAGTAGTTAAAATCTTATTAAAAAGGAAGGTTGCTTTTTTACCCTTTGTTCCCCATACCACACGAACAGAATTGAATGAAAGACTATAAATGTAAAACAGCTGGCATCCTCTCTTCCTACACTTCAAAAAACGTTCTGCAGACAACTCAGCACAGATGAGATTTAAGAACAGATTTTACAGTTTTGTCTTTTAAGTTTTTCAATATTACATTTGCTTTTAAAGTTGAAAATGTTAAAACTGCCTAGATCATAGAAACATCCAAAACTAAGAGGAATTACATAAGCAAATCAATTAGGCAGCTACGAAAATCCCATCCCACATTTATATTTGTGTAAGGTTTTTTTTTCCATTTTTCTAGGTTGCAGGGGTGATATTGTCCTTGTCCTCTCTAGAGGAAGAATGTGCAGTTTTAGTTTTGTCAGACTTCTTAGGCTGAGCATTTCTCTGCTTTTAATGCACATGCATGCATATCTATCAGTTTTCACTCTATTTTCCCCCTTAGTTTATAATTTATGGTTATTGCATTAAAGAAATTCAAAACATTTCAAAACCTTCCTGTGACTTTTGCCAGGCATTTTCTTCCTATTGGACAGCTCATTACACAGGCCAAATCAAGCAAATATCACCATTTGACTTACGGATGGTTTCAGCATAGAGATACAACAACAGAAGAAAAAATGTTTTTGCTTTTGATGCTATTTTACCTGGTGAACACAGGTCTTCTTTCCCCCTCTCAAATTGTTTTCATCAAATTAAAGTAGTTCAAATCAAAAAAAAAATATGTTCCAGTGAAGTGTAAATAAGGTATTAAATACCGATACATAAGCTACTATGACATAGGCAACTTTCAATGTCGTTCACCGTCTCCTACCACATTTCCTTCAAGACTGACCACACAGAATCTGAACGTGTGAAAAAGAAAACAAGTCAATCCCTGTCAGCAAAACTGTCAGCAGCAGTACAGAGCACTGACACTTCCTTCTTTACTCACAATATTATTGCTTGAACTGTTCAATAAAGCACAGGAATATTCCACAGGGAAAGTGTCATTTACTACCCCCCCCCCCCCCCCCCAAAAAAAAAAAGTCAGATTTACTGCCTCCAACTCCATCAAATCCAGAGATCTCCTATTTTCAAACATAATCAAATCACAAGACCAAAAAAGACTGCATGTCATTATTTAATTCTATTTAGTTCTGTCTGTGGAAAAGGTCTCTTCATCAAACTGACATTTTCAAAAGAAATAAAAGCCTTTACTTCTCTTTTCTATCTACAGTTGAAATCACTTTTCTCTGGCTGAGAAAACTTCATCCTAGTTTATCCAAATGTGTTTACAAGGGTCTTCTAGCAGAAATACTGAAGCACCCTAAACTACTCCCCTTTGAGACCTTATCACAATGTATCCATTGTAAATTACATATAAAGGGCAGTAAGAAAACTAAGATTATTGTGACTAACTCAAATGTCATCTATTGTTTGAAAGTCTCCAGTTTCACTCAAAAAGTAGTTAAATTGGTTAGTTCCAATATGAATCAGTTTCAAATATGCACACATTTAGCTATTCAGGAAGACACTGGTGAAGCACTGTGCTGTTTTTTGTAAGATGATTGATAATCTCATAAATTTTCGTAATTTGTTTTGAGAAGGTAGCTGAAGCAGCAAGTTCACAATTAAATAGCAAAAATTGCATCAGCCAACAGGAATACTGAATTTGTAATGTACGAAGGCACAAGAATTAAAATAAAAAAATACAAAAAGACTTTACCTCCTACTTTCCTGCATTATCCAGGAAAGCTGTGATATTTTTAACACTAAAATGCCAAAATAAATTCAACATTTCAGGCATACAAAATAGATGCTGGAGGTTTCTTACATCACAAAAATCTCTTAATGAACTTACTGAGATGCACAGTACTCTCAGGGACATTGGCTGTAGAAAGGCAACAAGTAAAGATCTCTTGAAGACCTAGTGCTATCTAGTGAAAACTTGAAGACCATTCTTACGAAAAAAAGCCTTCTGACATTGAAGTTTTTTGGTTTTTGGTTTTTTTTTTCCCAGTGTGGCTGCGCTGGAAATCAGTGGTTCTCTGCTCTTACCTATCTACTTTTCCTTTCTGAAACATGTTTAAGATTTTAAATGACAAATGCTGAACACGTTGACAGGTCATCTAGAGGGATTTCTTTCCTTCTTTCCACAAGATTTTTTAGGTTTTCCTACTCTACTGCATGATGAATTACAGTAACCACTAATATAGCAAGACACTATTATACAGTATTAAGTGACGCAACAAAACTTGTGATATGTCCTGCCATAATTGAACTTACCAATAATGTCAGTTATAACCAATGTTTCTTTTTCCGTGCAAATAACTTATCTTTCAAGGAGCAGCAACTCTTCCCTTACCTTTCATCTGCAACTTCTCTGTCTATATAGTGTATGTTAAGACTAACAAAATTTATCTTGTTTTTAGATGTTTTTAAAAAGAAACACATATATGCAATATAACCTCCCTTACCAATTAATCTCTTATTCTGAATCTCCCTCTCCATGAGAGATACTGGTTCCCACATAATTTTTTTCCCTCTTCCTGCCAATACACAAAGCTTTTCTCCTTTCACAAGTTATCCCTGCCCTCACTTCTGAGACCATCCTTGGCTTCTCTCTTTGCATCTCCCGATGCTCAACAAGATTAGCATTCGGCAATGCTTTCCACCTCTCAAACGTATAAACCATCACATACCTTAATTTAATTAACTAGCAATGCCTACTCAGGATATTCAGAAATGACTGCATGCAGAATTCAGTTATACATGTATTAAAAGTAAAAAGAAACTGTTAAAAACAGCCATATTTGTATTGCAAAATGTTGAAAACTTAGAAAACCAATCATAAGTTCCTGCATGCTGAACTTACCAAGCTACAGCTATTTTGTGGTGCTATAAGGAGGAAAAAAAAAAAAAAAAAAAAAAAAAAAAGATTGATTTCAAGGGTCAAATATGTTTCCAGTACAAAAATTCTCAAGATAATAAATTCTCAATAGGGATTCATTACAGTTTGCAAATGAATTCATCTATTCACTATCGTTCCAGTGACAAAGGTTCTTGATACAGAGATTAAACTCTCCTTTCAACCCCAGTTCTATCACCTGGTACTCTCACCTCTGCTCAAATTGAAAATAAGAACCACTCATTTGGAAAACCTATTAATTCCCTATTAATAGAAAATGACCTTCTAGTCAAAACGACAGTTTCATTCTCCGTTAAATGTTTTGTTCACTTGAATAGAAAACTACCATGGTTAACCCTTCACTGACGTTTTAATTATTATTAAAATTCAATAACTCTTCATTTGCTTCACACAATTCATGTACACTGTACCTCTGATTTATCTAGCAGAAAATATCATAGGTATGTCAGATAAGGAAATAACTGTGCTATCAATCAGATTAGGTTATTGGTCAAATTCTCACATCCAACAACATCAAGGCCTTCAGGAGAAACTATGAAAACAGAGGAATTCCTAACCCTCTCAAAAATGTTTCTGACCTCAGACAGCTGGCAGGTTTTGCTATGGTTGTTTTCTGTCTCCAAATCATTTACATTTCTGCATTTTTTCTTCTTTTCAGGTGAAGCAATCAGAACTATTCATAGTGCACTAACCCAAAGCACACCACTGATATTTATAGTAGTGTGGCCCAGTTTAACAAAGCTTTGGAAGAAGCTCTCGCTTATGCTATGTAGAGTATTTCAAAGGGCTTCTTGAGGGAATCACTGTACTTTTAACTTACCTCATATGCCTTCCACACTCAAATCAGCACGGAAGAGGTTATATGGGTCAAAAGAGATTTTCTCACTCCACTAGCTCTAGTCTGCATATGATTAGAGACAAGAGTTCAAAAGCAGGCCTGTTACTGAAAACACTTTCACATGAGAATTTTTGATCAAGGGTGGTGCTAAATTGTATGTGTTACTATCATTTTACTTTTCTTTTTTGTCATTTTCTTATTTCTTCTAAGCGATATTATCTAGAACTGCGAGCTCTTCACAAACAGGCCATTGCCCTGATTCACTCAAATATCTGTATCAGGGGTAGGGAAATACTGGCCTGCAGCTAGGTAATAATCCTTCACAACGTTACAGAATACGAAGATGCCTGCTAGTGTGCAGCTTACCAAAGGTATTTGGCTTACCTGGCTCTCAGCAAGGAACACTACACTTGCTTTAAATTACTGGCGAAGACAGAAACGGAAGAGTGAATATGTGAAGAATGCTTCCACAACACAGCGTGTTTCATAAGCCTTACCAGTACGTTCAGATATGCTCAACATGGTCCCAAAACAGGCATCCTCTCCTCACAAGACTCTTCAGCAACTACAATTGTCTTGCCCTGCGTAAGCTCTTCAGGAAGAACAGCAATATTAGCATTGCCTAACCTTCCCCAAGTTACCTGAAACATTTCATGATTTACACATGCGTACCAGCATGTCAAGAGAGCAAAACGCTCCTCCCATAGAAACCGCATAGCCACACTACTAAAATAACATGACCGTGTTTGTAACACAATTTCAAGACAAACACTTGGAAAGTAACTAATGTTATGAAAAGGTGATTAAGTTTCAGTAAGAATGCATGTGAATTTCAGAGAAATGTATTTCCCAAACTTTAGCATTTCTATTGAAACATATGTTGCAAACTCTTAGGGTTGTGTCAACTCACTGCGACCAGTGCCAATGACTGAGGACTAATGATGTAAGGAGTAATTTGTGGCACTCACTCAATAACAAAGCAGTGATAGTACACGGAATTTGTTCTAAAATATCAAAACACTACTAATGAAGGATGAGCACTGCTTACGATTACCATTTCTGCTGTGAATTTTAATGCAATGTCTAGCACATTACACTATGGATTAACATAGGATGTTACTTTCTCCTGGAGAACGACATTAGGAGACATGCAAATGTTAATCAGTAATGAGGGACATTTTCAAACCACACAGAAATAACTGATTTATTTTGAGGGATCTGCAAAGTGCTGGCACTTTAAATCATCAAAACAAAATAGACGTGTACAGTATTTCTTAATATAAGTCAAAGAAACTCTGAAATGTTAACAGAATTGCTTCTTTTGAAAGCAATCTGAGAAAAAAAAAATCAGAGTGGCTTTTGTGCTGGTAGGAACAATTGCACCATATATGTTTATATGGCACTGAAGGAAAAGCATTCTGTTACCAAACATACACTAATGAATTCTGTCCTAACATCCTATTTCAATTATTACCCTTAAAATTAAAAGTCTCTTAGTTTTAGGAAGGCTGTTCACAGCTTATTTATTTTATCAGACATCCGGTCCTTCAAAACTAAGATTCTTTATGGGTTCCTGACCTCCTCTCTAGGTTTGCGTGCATATGAGCGCACGTACCCCTGAAATCAGCACGCAGTGTCATCTGCGGAGATTATCTGGAAAATGAAACTATTAGACCTGGAAAACATTTTTCAGCACCAGTCAACTGAAGAAACTTATTGATGCTAAATTCAGGCACATTGCTAACATGCAGTTGCAATCTTTCATAGAATAATGAGGAAAAATAAAAAAGAAAAAAGCACATGCAAGATAGACACACACACAGTTTTGTTTGTTTACAATTATCTAAAGTGGCGCCTAAGGATAGCTGATCAGGGTCAGATATTCTGATCCCGATACAGTCCATTTCACGTTCATTTATACTTCAATTCATCGCACACAGTATGGATTCTCTGTCAGCCTAACATCTTTACTTTCTCCACTATGAAAAACTAAAGCTAATTATGAATAAAAGCACAATTTGAGACCAGGCAGCTGGCAAAACATCCCCCTCACCTGGAGGCTATCATATGTTCTTTCGGTCTTGGGCATGCCAAGGCTAAAGTTATGCTATGAGCAAGGTCTACGGAAACCAAAACCCCAAGTGAAACAACTTCAAAGACAACTTGCCACAGACAACTGACTGCCCTGATTTTTTTTTTTCTTTTCTTTTTTCTTTCCTTTTTTTTTTTTTTTTTTTTTTTTTTTTTTTTTTTTAAATGGGCGGCTGGGGGTGGAACCAATAAGTTGTCATAAATCCTTAAAGTTTCAGTCTATTTTCATTTAAAAAATAGGATTATGGAGTAGATAAAAATTATTTACAGCCCTTCCTGTCCTCTAAGTTTAAGTTACTCAACTTATGTCAACATATGCAAAGTTTAGGATGCAATTTTACTTACTCCTCTATAAGAACAGTTATTTGTGTACACGTAAAGCTTACAAAATGTTTTTTGTATTTTGTGAAACATGATTTAAATCCTGCAGTGAACTTTTCAACAACATAAATATTCACTGACAGAGATCACGGATCATATTCATACTCCTCAGTCCATCAGAAAACATCAGGACAGTTTCAGAATGGTTTCATTTGCTAGAAATGTAGGCCTAAGACATGCTCTGTGTGTCTAACCTCAGGCAGAAGTCACCATTAAAAACTCTAAGGACTTTGCAATACATGGATATGAGTAGAGCAACATAATGCTAACATTAATTTAAATTAAGAGAAATGTTTCTGCTACTGAAATATGAGGCATTAAAAATAAGTCATATATAGGATACAATATAAAAAAGACAAAGAAGAGGGAGGAAAAAAAGAGATTCCTGACTTAAGACAAATTCAGCCTCTGTATATGGTACACCTATTTCACCCCCCCCCCCGCTTTTTTTTTTTTTTTTTTTTTAATTCATGGTATATTGCTAACAAATGTTAAAATATTTGCACATATTCTAGAAAAAAATAACAATTTCAAAAAATGTTGTTCATAAACTGTTCTCATCACTACCCACCCAGCTGCCTGGCACTTTCTGTCTGGGCTCCCTTTCCAAGGCATTTCATCTGCCCCTCATTTTCCTCTCCTCCAAGTTTATGCACATATACAGTGTGAATATAGCTAATAATTCAGAAAAAAAATTGTGATACTATTCTGTAGAAATGACAGAGTGAGTGTATCTTTGGATAGTGCAAGAGTACACAGTATGATTAAATTCTCCATGAGACGCTGACCTATTGGAAACAATATTCCATTCAGAGGCAAAACGATTCTGTTGTAGAAAATCGAATTATTTTTTTTCCTCAAGATTAGTTATCTGTGTTTTCTCTCCTCCAAGTGTCTTTAATTTTGTATCATAGCCCTGCAAAGATTACATATGTAACTAAAAAGTATGAAGTTATGCATATATTCAGGTATTATTGAGTTTAGGGATTTACTAAATACTGGCACCGTTTCTCTGAATATAAATCATGAACAATTGTGAGGGTTAGAAAATAGTTAGAGAGGCACATAACTCAAAAGTTTAATGCTTTTAGGTCTTAATTACACCATTTATTTCTCTTTTGTTATCTTCTACACTAAGTATTTATATTAATTATCTGGCATTCTATCTAATGATAAATTGCTTTGAGGCTGTATTTATAGAAGCAAGGACTTCTTCATCTCCAGGGCAACCCACCAAAAAGGCTATTGGAGGTTTTGCAAATAAATGCCAAGTCTAGCAGGACTATAAAGCTTTTTTCTTTCCAAAAAGGAGTGGAATTCTAGCATCTAATCTTGGAAGGCTTATATGAGAATAAAAAATTTTAACTATGCAAACTAAATGATATATTGTTACTAGAAGGTAACAATGGTTAAAACATTCAAGTTTTTAAGAAGATAAACATACATTTTTGTAGTCTTAGATGATAACCAGGCAATGACTTTTCCTCATAACACTAATGCTGGACTGGAAAGAACTGACGAAAATAAAATTTTATTTTCTGTATATATCCTATCTAATTACCCGTTGAAGTATCAACTGTTTTTCTTAAGATAATTGAGAACATAAAATGATCCCAAAAGATCTATAACTTTCAGAACATTAAAACTGTTATCCTCCTTCCAAATTGGGGATGGAAACCAGAAAAAAAAATTGTATCCACTAGATCTTCTAGCTGAGTATCAACTATTTGTCATTTCTAAACATACAATGACTAACCTAAGCAGTGGGGAAATTCAGGATTCCTGTGTCAGTCTAACAAGAGCGAGCATTTACAGGGATGATGCATTATGCTGGTACTAAACTTTAATTGGAAAAACTGAGAAAAGCTCTTATCAACAGTTATTTTTGCAGCCTGCCATAGGAAGGGAAGCAGGGTACAGCAGTGTGTGAGAAAGCAATAAAAAAAATTACTCAAGGGTGTTGAAAGCAGGAGAAGAAGAGTGAAACTCTTTTTAATTTCCTGAGCTCCCAGCTGCCAGAGGCGGACAGGGTGTGGTGCTTTTAAGGACCAAAAAAAGGCCACAAAGCTGTATCCTGTAACTATCATATTCACACACGTACTCATCCGGGATGTGGTCCCATATGTGTTTTAGATCATCGTGAAAGAAATCAGACAAGATCTGAAATTTCCTGTCTTTACAAAGAAAACATTGCACACACTAATACCCAAAGCCAACTTAAAAGGTTAAAGTAGTTCCCCGCCTCTCACCCCCGCAAGTTTTCATTGGAACTTCAGAGTTTGGAATCGTACATGAAGAAAAGCATCCTGTTTCCCTACAAAGATCATCGATAACCATAGAAGGAAAAATGCATCCTTCCTTTTATGATTAAAAGAGAGAGAGAAGGTGTCTGGGAGACAATATTTTTGGAGCACTCTTCACAGTCCACATAACACCTGACTTGCCAGAGAGGTTGGTTTCATCTCTTGCACTAATTTGCAGTACTTATAGAGTTTGACGTTTTCTCTCCCATCCTCATTCCTGATTTACCAGGCAAGTGTAATTAGGGTTACAACTCTCAGGACTAAAAAGTTGATTGCTTACACAGTGATACCTATCTAAACATGATTACCTGTGCAGATGTGCCAGTCATTACTGCTAGAAGTCCAGACTGGTCTCTAGTAGCAACACTACATTTCTTAGTAAACTATTACACAGTAAAATCGCACTACTATCAGTTATGGACAGGCATTCTGTCTCAACTCCCAAAATTAAAAAACTTAACCATGCCAACCACCAAACGTCTTGAGCACTAAGGGATCCACCTATAAATCATATTTTCATACAAGATCTCTGCTGTAAATCAAACCTGGTTCAATATAGTCAAGAAAAAGCTAAAACAAATGAGCCACAGGAGACATTCTGGTTAGCAAAATAAGAAGCTTCAGTATTTCCAAATCTAACTGCTAGACATGTTTCTCTTTTAAAAACTCATATTGGAATTCAAAACAAGGTCATTGTTCAGATGTGCTGTGTACACTTAAGTTTCTTCCATAGAAGTTTCTTTTATTTCATTATTTTTTAGGCCATATTGTGATACTGACCCAGTTCTACACCACTAGGACTCCACTGCACCAGTGGAATTAATTCTAATTTATAGTGCCATGAGATGTGAGAAAGCAGGTTCTCAGCTCTTGGAAGAAACATGAAATTAAAAATACTCATCTTAATCCAGTAAATACTATCTATATGATATAAATGTACACAAAGCAAATTATGAGGATTGAATGCCACTGATTGTCCTACATCACCGTGCAACTACTCACTCTAAAACTGGAGGATTCTTTAATAACCAGTGTCATTTACATCATACAGGACTGATATGAATTTCAGCTGTAGTAACTGGAAACCCCAGTTACTGTATCTGTATCTCTATGTCTATCTTTAATTGCTTTAAGAGTAACCTTCTAATACCACGCAAACACGTTTCAACTGAGGAAAGGTTCTGCTCAGACGTTGCACCACAACAGCAGTTAGAGGCGTGACAGTAATTACGGCATGCTACAAGCATCTTCCATAGGTTCAGAGGTACACATTTTTCATAAGAGACTAAGGCAGCATTAGCCCCCATTTGCTACAGCTTTCCATTTGCACGTCACATCACCCATACCTGGCTGCTCCACGCCGCTGCAGCTCCCCTCTGGGACCTCCAAAGCACCGTGATCTAGTGACGTCCAAAACAATTGTTGAAATACTGATTTATCTATTAAATGAAAATATCAACTTCTAGGGTGTTATTTCTAGAAACCTTCTTTTCATAACTCCATGTGGGATTTCCAAATGAAATTGAAACCAATATATCCTAACTATGCTGAACTCACAGATATATTACAAAGCAGCTCAATTTCACTGGCTTTTATCAGTTTAGAAAATAGAAAAACACTTAGATTTTCCTTGCTCCTGGAAAAATGATTACAGAATAATTTAATAAGTCCCCCACTCCCCACCCTGAGAGGGTCATAAACAAACAGGCATCCAGAGAATGAAGAAACAGAAATAATGCAACCACCACATACTATCACAGCAAGATAATGAGGCAACCATGTAAACTCTCTGAGAGTTACCAAGAGAGACTTCTCATAATAATTATACTAAACTAAATGTCAAGTAAGTTAAAGCACATCAATTGCTATCAAATATTGCCACTCTAGCAAGTCCAAATTACCACCTTCCCCCATCACATCTTCTTCATGTCAACATCCACCTAAGACTAGGAACAATGTTCCTAATGTCTAAAAGTGTACAAAATTCTCCAAGCGTTCTTCTTCAGCAGTAAAAAAAAAAAAAAAAAAAAAAAAAGAAGATTTTAAGATAGCCAGCTTCACAGCTAGTATTTTTCAGTGCATTTCAATTCAGAAGCTTCTTCACATAATAACTAATTAAATAGAAGTTCAATTAAATTTTTAAATGTGGAAGAAAAGAATTTTAAAAGATGACTCATAAAAGAGAAAAAATATAAAAACTATGTTATACAGTTTAAAGAAATATGATAAAGAGGAAGATAAAATGACAGCCTATAAAAAAAGATGGAGACTCCTTCAACATAGTATAAAGGCATATGAAAAGTAAGAATGGATAGAAACTAAAGAATGAAATGTAAAAATTACACTTTTGCAGCAAAGTAAATGAGATGCTGGAAAAATTGGAAAGTACGGCCAGGGAGGTACTATCATTAGATATTTCATAGGAACTTAAGCAGATCAGCAGACAGGGGACAGCCTTGTGCTAATTCAAGACAGAAGACTTGACGACTCAATTCCTTTTGAGCACAAATCTATACAATGCAACACTTCTGTCAAAGTTCTGATCATTTTGCTCTTAGAGAAGCTAACTCAACACCGTGTTTTCAAACACAGTAAAACTAAAGTAAGATGCATTTAGTATTGTCACAGTGCCAGGTATCATCATTAATCTCTTTGTCTAATAGGGAGTTATCTAGTATAAGGATATTTTCCTGTTCCAGTCATCTAAATGGACTATCAGCTAAAATGAATGTTGAGAAAAAGACCTATGGACATAAAGGAGTTACAAAAAGACTAAACTTTGTCATAAAAAAATTCCGATTTTTTCAAGTGCCGTCAAACGAGATTTATTCTGGCCAACTGAAAACAACAAAACTCAAATCAGATTAACCTCAGTATAGGCAGACAGGATTTGTTCATTAAGGAAATCCTAAGGCTGTCCTAACTTTTGAGTTGTCCTAAGTAAACTGCTAAATTTATTTAATTGCTTACTACTTTTAAAAGTGATTCTTTCAAATGCCTTGTTATTAAACTACATGAGACATACAGCTTGAAAATATTTTTGCTGTAATTTTTTAGTCACTGAAAAATGTTTATTCACTAGAAAAGTTTGTTTTTAAAAGATTTTTCTAAAGCATTACTATTCCACAAGTGAGAAATAATCACTTTGCATTACCACTCTATATAGGGGACAGCTACTGTGAAGTTCTTCTCTCAATTATTGCTACAAATGAAGGCACTGATAGCAAAGAATTCCTCAGCTTGGCCCTCCTCCTAAAATTAACATATTACCAGCTGTTTTGACAGTGTTTCAGATGCAACACACTAGATGTCCTTTACAAATAGTATTACACCATTTCAGAACAAAGATAAGAGTGACAAGTTCTCAAGATTTTCAGAAACTTCTACTACTTATTTGAAATAGATCCCTTGTCAAAGATTTCTGCAAGCTGCACAAATTAACATACAACCTTGCTGCCGTTTAACATAAAACATGCTGAAAACTTAAAATCGAAAACAGACCACACAAATCTAGTTTTTCATAATGTTTAACTATTGCTTTTACATCTTTAATTTGCCTTTTTGCATTTGAATGTATTCCATGTGATTACAAAAATCAAAGCACTAGTTTTCCCAAGATGTCTCTCAGTTCAGGAGATAAATGGTGTGCTGCTATTGGACCCAGACTGCGCAATGAAAGCGGTTCTAAAGACTGCATTAAATCTTCATGTGTTACTAAACTTGGAAGTCAGGTAGTAAATAAAGCAAGTGTTCTGCATAGAAAGTCTCAGTTCTAACCATTAGTATCCCCAGATTTCAAACAAATTAAAAGCAATTTTCATGTGAAAAACTTTTGTAAAGTTGCAACAGCCTGAAAACTTTCCAAACATTTTTACACAATCGTACAATTTGTGACTTACACACTGCTTTATCTTCCTGCCACTGTTAAACCTGACACACAGAATGTGAAGATAAAAAGACATTAAAAAAAATGTAAATCTGCTAAATAACAAAGTTTAGATAATTTATGAATTTCTTAGCAAGGAGATCAACATCCACAATTCAATCTGTGAATTACAAACCCATTCCTGTGCTCTAATCTATTAGATTACAGAATTCTCTCCATAGAGAAGTGTAGACGTTTGAGCAGATAGGTGATTTGAACTGGGCTATATAAGCCAGTGACCAATCAGTACAAACAGTACAGGCAGTATCTATGCTATAAAAGCTATCACAGCCATCTATACTGTCTATAGAAGAGGCAGATGGATGAGCTAAATGACCTAACCAATTTCTGTGTTGGGGGTTGTTTTCTTTACTGTCTAGATGTAGTACTGCTTTGTGTGTCCAACATTACATTTGGTATAATCTCTGTATCCGTCTAACAGGACGTCAAAAGTGAAAACACATTTTAAAAGTCTTTTTATGCAAGTCACTTAACATTTCTTCAACAGATTTAAATTCTCACACATCAGGAAAAGATAAAATTCTTCTGCAATAAATGCCAACTAACTGGAAACCATGTCAAGAGACAAATTAAGAATTATATATCTCAGTAACAGAGTTCTGCTACAATGCAAACCACTAGACTGCAGAGATAGACGGTTTTGTTTTAACAATAAAATCAGTACAAAACTCCCTCTGCAGAAAGAAGACAGAAACTAATTGAAGAAATTTACTTAGCAAATCTTTTAATTATCAAGAAACTTTTCCAAAAAGGCCAGGATCTCTTCCAAGGGAATGATTAAGTTGTGACTATCCACAGTTTTCACAAAGTACTTACTGTCACGTCAGATATTTAGAGGACTAAACATCTTTTTACATAATTTTATATCCATGTAGGAATTCTACTTTCAGACATGGTGTTCGCAGAAAAGAAATACATTCAGGGGTCAGCAGTTACAAGCCATTATTGAAGTTGTTAAGTTCCAACAGATGGAGAAAACAACTAATATTTTTGTCATTATATTCAACCACAGGGCATCCACAAAAATGTCTCAAAATCTTTTTTCTTTATCAGGTCAGGAGAAGAAGTGTCCCTAGATCAATGTCCCTAGATCATCCTTGACTCAGTTTTCCTCCTAAGCCCAGTCAGCAGCAGACAAATTACATTGTCCTTCTTCAAAATACACTATGTATATCTCTCTAGTAATAGGTTTAACACTTTAATAAAACCTTTTGGTTTCTGTTGAAAAAAGCTAATTTGTCAAAAGAACATCTCTCTTCACAGTAAAATCAGACCATATCACCTACTCTAAAAGCTCAAGTTTCTCATTAAGTGCAGAGTCTGGTCCACTGCCTCTATGTTCTCAGAGATCATGCACACGACAGAAGTTTACAGCTATTTCTCTTCATTTCTATGCTGCTTAGTTTAACATTAAAAGCTTAAAATCTGGTGAAAAATATCACATAAAAGAAGAAAAGTAACACTTTGTCACCAAAATGGAAACTAGGGGAACAAAAATCAAGCTGAAGAGAACTGTACAGCAAACATTATAAAATCCCAATCCCCTATCATCATACTCAAACTCACTGTACAGCACTCCTGCCATTCCTATCATTGCTTTTTTTTTTTTTTTTTTTTTCATGAGACAGCACAAAAGTAATTTTGAGATGGAAGAGTTGAAGAACCTTTCAGAGAACCTTGGATTTTCTACACTTCAATGTCATAATGACTAGCGTTTAAAACCCTTACCAAACGACTATATTATTTACATGCAACACTGACTTTGCTTCAAATTGTCAGGGACACAGGCATAGAAGGAGGATAGAAATTCAATTAAGTTCCTAAAATGTACAGCAATATGATGCACAGAAAGGTCAGCTGTGAAGTATATTCTTATTGCTTTAATGCCTCTCATATTCCAAAGCAGTTTAACTTCTTAAAAAGGGGGGATAGAGGCACAGAAAAAACTACACAATGTTACATTTCAAAGGATAAGAAATCCTCATCCTTATCAAGCAGTCAGAAAAGCATATTTCTTGCTTATTCTAACATTATTAATTTTATTTCATAATTATTTCACAATAACTATGCCTACTGTTGTGCAACAGTATCACTCTTCTCTTCCAAACAAAGGTAAAACACAAGCTTGAACAAACTTCCTGTACAGTCTAACAGACCTGGCCAGGCAAGCTAATTAAAGGTAACTCTACCTAAAGATGGGTTATTTTTTCTTAAAAGACTAGGAAAAATAAATTTTCTGGTAATATATCTGGGCTATAGAACCTGAACCATTTCACAACAAGCAATTGGTCCTTGACATATACAAGTCCACATTGAGGTACAACTGATTAGTTGCTATTTCTAGAGAAAATAGCAGAGGGAGGTGATACTAGATTACAAAATGATCCATCAGTCATCAGTGTTCAGCTTTTACAGAAAAAAGCAAATACTATACTGGAATATATTAACAGAATTATTACGTACAGAATTAGAAAGTAATCATTCACCTAGGGTAGGACTGCCACCCAAGTACACTGTCAGGACACTACTAATAGGCTCAAATGAAAGCACAGATAATTCAGACTAGATATTTAAAATATCTTCCCCATTGGAAAGTTCATGCAGCACTGAAAAAAGCTGCTGGGAGAGCCCATGCAATCCTTGTCATCAGGTATCTCCAAGAACATGTTCTTGCCCAACACAAGAACACAGTTTGTCAGGAACAAAGTGGACAGAACTAGCCTTTAGCCTGACCTTGGTGCAGGGAGACCTGATGGCCCAGTCATTTTTCTACCATCCAATTGCACCAAAATCTCAATTCTTATGAGACTGTCTCAACCTAACTGAAACTTCTATTAGAGCCTTCCTGCTTCTGATCTGATTTGAGAACAAAACTTTCCAGCTTGAATCTAGATATTTAAATCTTTGCCAATCTGAAAATGGCAAAAAGAGGTCAGCAGGACTGGATAATGTTAGGGGCTGCTTATACCGAGTAGATTTGTTGGTGGTCTGATGGCTGTTTATCTTGCTCATAAAATACAGTTTGTACTAGCTAATTGGTTTTTAGCTATTAGAAATAAACTCTCATGGGAAAACAAATTTTTGTTGATACAATTACACCTATAATAGGACATTAGTAAGCATGGCCATTTTAGCCATCATACTCTTGAACTAGTTAAAAAAAAGAAAAAAGCACAGGAGTTGACAAGCTGGATATGAAATATCACCTCTTTTGAAGATAATTAATGCCTAACTGTCCAACATTAAAAATAACTAGAAAAAAAGGTATATTAAATACAAAACTTTGGAATCTAATGTTTTTATTCTTACAACATGGATGAGTCATCTCATCTCGCTTTTGTGAGAACAGTTTACTTTTCCATCATTCCTTGTCTCTTATGCTTTCCACATTAACTGTCTGGGTTGAATAATGAAGTCAGTGATGTCCAAAGTGATGGCTCAGTGCTCTGTGGTCATCACCCAACTGAACAAGCTACTCTGGATTACTGTATTCCATAAATGGCTGTGGTTTTGAAAAGTCTAGTACTGCTGGCTCCATCTAGAAGCAACTCAACAGGCTGCATCTTAGGCACACAGAGCTGAAAGGAAGCAGTGTTATATACCTGTCAGAATGTTAAGTTATGCCACTTCTGTTCCATGGCGTTTTACATCAGTGAAAGTAAAATTTCCAATCCACAGTTAATTGAAATCATTATGTTGTCAAGATATTTCATAATATTAACAGTGGATTGATAGTCTTTTTATGTTACTATTTCAAAATACATTTCAGAAGAAATGTTTTTCAATTTACTATGTTAATTAATGCATCACCAGATCTATTGATTTTAAAGGAAAATGTTGACATTAATATCATGCTTTCCCTATACAACACATTACCTTTTCCAAAAGATTGGTTAACCTCTAAAAATAAGGGGGACTCCAGCACTGCAGACCAAAAAACAATTAGAACAATTTTGATTTTCCTTTTCCAGCTACCATGAATAAAGCCAAAACATGCCTCCTGCTCAAGAATGTATTTTCATCTCTAGCTGATATTTCTATTTGGTGAAACACTATGAGGCTTCATTGCAGCAGTAATCATAGTAAAAGTATTATTCAAAATGCAAATATTTTGAGGAATGGAAAAAACTCATTCAAACAATTCAGCTTTGCATTACAACTTCACTTGGCTTTGCTTTATTAGACAGTAATCCAAATGCCTCTGTATGACTATGTTAAAACAAAGTATTCTGGGAAAATCTCATTTATAAAGCAATAGATATATTGCGTCCAAAAATGAGAAAGCAGGCATTATTTCATAGGAAACTAGCAATTTTTAACAGTTCTCAAAGGAAGCAATCTGTCATTAAACCAATAACTTTTTGTATTTTAAATTGCAAGACTAAAATCCATCATAATTTATTACTTATATAATACTAATTTATTCATGCAGAGTTACAGTTACTTATTGTGGCAACAAAGAGAAACATATGAAAGAGCAATAAATAACTACAAACAAGAAGTTAACCTTTCTTACTGACCTTGCCAACTCCCACAGCATATGCAACAGAAAACTTGCATTCAAGGAGTAAATTAATAAAGTCATTCCAAAAGCACCTCATTGCTGTGATTTCATGTCAATGCTTTTGTTTTAAATGAAAATCAACACCCTGCCCTCAGGGTGTTTATTATTCATAAACAGAGAAGGAAATGCTTATTTTAAAATTCAATTACTTGCTACAAAGTTTTGACATAGAGAGACTACAAGTAATGTTTGCTTATTTACATGCATAAAATAAGTTTGGTGTTATTTATTATCAAATTAGTGCATTTCAGAAATACAGAGGTAGCATACTCCCCGTATTATACATTTAAGAATCACAGAACAGTTGAGGTGGAAGGGACTTCTGGAGACCAATACTCTAGTCCAACCTCCCTGCTCAAGCAGGGTCACCTAGAGCGTGTTAGACAGGGTTGCATCCAGGCGGGTTTTGAATATCTCCAGAGAAGGAGACTCCACAGCCTCCCTGGGCAACCTGTTCCAGTGCTCCGTCACTCTCATGGGAAAGGAGTTTTTCTTCATATTCAAGTAGAACTTTTTGTGTTTCAGTTTCTGCCCTGTTGCTGGCCTCCACTGAAAAGAATCTGGCCCCATCCTCTTGATACCCTTCCTTAAGGTATTTTTATACATTAATAAGATCCCCTCTCAGTCTTTTCTCCAAAAACAGGCCCAGCTCTCTCAGCCTTTCCTCATAAGAGAGATGTTCCAGCCCTCTAATCATCTTAATAGTCCTACACTGGACTCTCTCCAGTAGCTCCATGTCTCTCTCGTACTGGGGAGCCCAGAACTGGACACAGTACTTGAGATGAGGCCTCCCCAGGGCTGAGTAGAGGGACAGGATCACCTCCCTTGACCTACTGGCAACAGTCTTTCTAATGCACCCCAACATACCATTAGCCTTCTTGGCCACAAGGGCACATCTCAGGCTCACGGTCAGCTTGTTGTCCACCAGGACTCCAACATCCTTCTCCACAGAAGTGCTTTCCAGCAGGTCAGCCCCCAACCTGTAATGGTTCATGGCGGGTCATGCCTCCTTAGATAAGGGACTCCACACTTGCCTTTCTTCAACTTCATCTCTGCAGCCTGTGGAGGTCCCTCTGACTGGCAGCACAAGCCTCTGGTGTATCAGCCACTCCTCCCAGTATTACACCACCAGCAAACTTGCTGAGGTGCACTCTCTCCCTTTACCCAGGTCACTGGTGAAGCAGCTGAACAATACTGGCCCCAGTACTGACCCCTGGGGGACACTGCTAGTTAGAAGAATGGGAGAGTGAAGAATTTTAGCAATTTTTGTAACATTTAGTAAGAGAAAGTCAAACAAAGAAACCAAGTTACCAGAATCTGCATTGCATGCAGACACCTGTGTCTCACTATAGTGCAAACTTGAGCAGGTACTATTTCCAAGTACTTACTAAATCCCATTCTCATGCTTTCAAATCTACAGATAGAGTTTAAATAACTTTAAATACTGTGGCTATATCCTGCTCCCACTGAAATCAGCACAAGACATACAAAATCATGAGTTTGGGGTTTTTGCATCTGATTTATTTCTGTATCAGAAAATTCACACATTTCCTGAAGCTTCAGCAATCTACAGCAGAAAGCATACTGAGTGACAGCTGTATGAGAAGCAGTATTTTCCTGAAACTTACCAGCTCGCATTACCAACTTACAAAAATGGGAAAAGAAAGAGATCACTCTTTCATGTCATCTACCAAAAAAAGTGCTTTCAGAATGACAGTGACATATAATTAAGGCTTGGGAGTGAGAGTACAAATTCTCTAGTAATATACCTGAGAAAAGAGCCTATTGATAAATTTGAAAGTTTCTACTGAAGTTTCCAGCATCTTGTTCTCACTTTGTAGTGATTTCTCACTCAGTCATTTTAAGAGATTCAGTCTCCAAGCAAGAGTATGATATTTCAAACCTCAAAAGATGTCTAGAAAACCTGGAAGTACTGTAGGGAAATTTATATGAAACAGTGTCTTTAAATGCATAAGAAGCAGCTTCAGCCAAATTCTTGCTTAACCTAAAGTTGTTACTAATATTAAATATGAATTGCATGTACATGTCCCACCAAGAAGGTGGCTACTCTTTGTCAGAATTTGATTTCTATTCAATAGCAACTGATCTGGAGTCCAGATATTCCCTAAAGGATCATGGCTGGCAAGCTTTCCCGTTTTGTTTTAATCCTAGAGCCTCTTCATTATCTTTTCAGAAATAGCCCATCATTACTTTTACATTAATTATATGCCTGTACATATATTAAACATTAAACTCCTTGTAAGAATACAAGCGTCTCTACTCTTGAAAAAGTAGAGTGGCCCTCTGACAGGAGAAGGCTTTT
Source organism: Rhea pennata (assembly GCF_028389875.1). Classification (NCBI taxonomy): domain Eukaryota; kingdom Metazoa; phylum Chordata; class Aves; order Rheiformes; family Rheidae; genus Rhea; species Rhea pennata. The sequence continues at coordinate 26,115,004 of NC_084669.1, forward strand.
CCAATTATTTGGTTTCATCCTTGTTAAAAATAGCTGGCTAGATCCCTCCTCAATTAAACCACTATAAATGTGAATTAACCGCACTAACTTCAATTAAATCACACTGATGTAGATAAGAGCAAAATTTGATTCAGAAGCCAGAAATAAATTTGACATTTAGTATTTTTAAAGGCTTTCAGTTTTACAGTTTCTTAGATTTTTTCCTCAGACCTATTCTTAGACATTTCCATAATGTACCAGATATTTATATCATTCTTTATAATGTTTTAAACTACATATTTTGAATCAAAAACAACAAACAAAGCAAGGTAATTCAAATAACATTTACCAAAAATTCTGCTACGTAAATTGATGCGTTTTAGGGGTTTTTTGCAAGCAATAAGGACACATATTTTGACAGCTGTTTTACAATACTTGGCTGTGTTTTAGTGGTGCTTTGAACATTAGTTCAATCACTTATTACAGCAGGGATATTCCAGCCAACTTTTCTACAGGAAGAGTTTAACACAGAAAAGTGAACTGGTACTGAGGGCACGTTATATTCTATAATAAACTACCTAACAACTATATAGCACAGTAGTATATTTCAGAACTTACTGTATTTAGCTGTATCACAGAAATTATCATGTCTATATTGTAAACGTATAGTTACATAGTACTGTAGAGATATATTGTAAGTTCCACAATATGATTCTAAGAGATAGAAATGCCTTAGGCAAAACAATGTCCTGCTTTGAACGTGGATAATCCTCAATTTTGCAGAACGGGGAATCTGGTAGGCCTTTTCTAATAACAAAGACAGAGCATGGTGAGCTAAGGAAATTAATACTTCTCCTGGAGCCCTTTATTCTTATTTACTGTTACGCTCCGTGACATGATGTATTTGCTTAATATCATGATTATATATTACAATGAATATCTCTCTATTACAGGCAAAATAAAGCCACTAACAGCTCAGAATGGCTTTCTATGGCTAGGACATCTGGGACTTTGGCAGCATTCACGTTATTTACCAGAGACAACCATGGACTTTCATGATCCATCTCCTTACACTGGCTACGGTCCACCAACGAGAGCAATACTTTCATCTCTCTTATCACATAGCCATAATACACTTGCTTATATTTTCAAATCCCAAAGGTTAGTAGTTTTGTATATTTTGTACACAAATAAAAATGAAGTACCTCCATGGAAATTAGATTTTGGGATGACAGTGAGTGACACCTTCCCTAAAAAACTAGACATTAGAAATGATATCAGCCTACAGTATTTTCTTATTTTGTCTCTGGTTGTCTATCTGCTTGGACTTCTTTGCTGTTGACAGAGACAGAAAAGATGCTATTAACTCCACCTTACTTGGTACATCCAGTACTGAGTTGCTTTGCAGCACAGAGGCACAATCAAGTTATGAAGACAGTCTCTTCACACTTCTTGTCTAAATCATTCCATTGTATTAGCTTTTATATTGCATTATTCATATCTAGACATATCTGGAAAATATCTGGGTAGAAAACCTGAGGAACCAGTTAGTACACTATCACTAGTTTAAAAAAAAAAAAAAAAAAAAAAAAAAAAACTTTCTTTAGAATTTACTTTATTAAAGTGACTACAAATTGGCTTAATATTTATGAAAATATCAGAAAGAGCTTGGCTTTTCATCCTTGGTTTACTGATTAAAAAAAAGGGGGGGGGGAAGGGGGAAGATTCGTTAAAGAGAGATAGTTATCTTGGTATAAAGTATCAGCACAGATAAAGCTCTATGATTTTTACCTTGATGCATGTAGCTGAAATTCAGGAGGGCTGACCCTGAAAAGCTGTCTTAAGGCAAGAACAACCTGTGCCTTACTTTCACAAGGATATTCCATCAGGAGAACTGACTGAACTTAGTTAACATAGTGCAAAAGAACCAGGCCATATAGCTCAGTCTTTATCATATTTAAAAGAGAAAAGTTTACTGTTAATAAAAAGTATTAATTAGCATAGTATGAAGACTAAAGGCACATTCATGTTAATCTTTACATATTCTCAAGTATCATTCTTCCAAGATAAGGAAGACAAGGCTCTTACTCTGAAGTAAAACTAGGAAGCTGTCCTGACTCTCAATAAATATTTCAGAAAACTGATCGCATATACCAAGGTATGTCTCTCCTGTCCTTTCCTTAAAGAGGTGGAAAAAAAGAAAAAGTTTAAATGTTTTTTGTTAAGTAGTAAAAGCCAGATTAGTGAAAAATAAAAAAGCAAAGTTTTTGAACTATATACAGGAATAACATTTCTTCTATTTTTCAATTTTTTTTCTAGAAAAGGTCATCAAATGGATAAAATAAACAATCAAAAATATTTCCTACTATTACTAGTTACAAGATAAAGCAGTAAAACTATTAATTACCAGCATTCATGTATAACCTAGGTTTCCCAAGTGGGATTTGCAATATTTTACATTGTCCACATCAACTATACAAAGAAAACAAGCAATTTCTTCAAGAGTGACAAACATACTTATGTCAAGAAGAGCTTTAAGAGACACAATTATTCACTGGGAAACCGTTTTTATGCAGCATTAAACCATATCACCTCCAACTTCTCATATGTCTGGAGCTGAAACTAAGCAGTATCTAAGACCCATGAAAGAGGGTCTGGAGGCACATTCTGTCATCCTTTGCCATCCCTTCATTTAATGTCTAAATCAGAATTCTGAGACATAATTCTATAATTTTTGTAATTACTATAGATTGTAGAAAAATCAGTATATTAGGAAATAAGTGAGATGCATGACTGAAATAAATGAGACACTTTTCTGAAGGTGTAAGAGAGGTAAAGATGCATTGCTGCCTTTTTTACCTGAGATGACAGCAAGAAGTGACAGTTTCCCAAAGCACACTTTTTGTAGCTTTTGAAGGGTTGTTTTCTTGCTTTTGGAAGGGGTTATCTTAATGGTGAAGCACAAGAGATTCCAGTTCATTTCAAACTAACAAATCTCCTAAATGAACTGCATCCATGATGCTACCAGCACCTTTTGGTGCCCGTACTCGAGTGTGTTTCTGTGTACAAGGCCAGAGGCTTCCTCCTTTGTCAGGTTCCTCCACTTCTAGTAGGGGCTTGGAAACAGTAAAATAGATACTGTTCAGCTCCTACCTTTTACAACCTTTCAATCAGCCGAGATTCTGTTTATCTTCTTTAATGGATTAGGACCCTACAGAAAGTTTCCTTCACAAGCAGATCTCTTTTCCATCAAATCAGCTATCCATGCCTGGAGCCAGCCTAATGTTTATAGCAATTGTGCCTCTGTGGAGTAGCATTTAAATCAATCTATGTTGCTCATTTACTCCTATCATCCATTATAAATTTAGGATAAGACAAAGTAGGAGGTTAGAAGACCAATCTTACAATGACAATGAAATATTTAATTTGACATAGAGATGCTCGCAGTTCCTCATCTGAAATTGAATCCCTGCTCTGACCCAATGGTTTAAAACTTCCCATCTACTACCTTCAGTACAACAGAGAGAAAATATGGTCAAGTTCAGAGACCTGAAAGATCCAAAAGTTTTGAAAGGTTTCAAGAATAAAGCTGGTGAACCAATAACAAAAAACATGAAGTCACTCATTTGTGATAACTAATAAAACTAACCAGCAGCAAAATGAGTTCACGCTATCGTATTTAATTTTATACAAAGTGCTAACTATCACATCAAAAGGAACAAGAGAACACACCACACATCAGGTAGGTCGGTCGAAATAGTCATTGAGATAACGTAAACATCGAGAGAAATATGGTATCATCATGGGCCTCCTCAGGAGTTCCCGTAAAGTAGGCTCACGGCTTTGCAAATTGCCTGTCAAGAGCCTTTGTGTATACTATTTTAACAGCAATTATATATTTAATGCTCATACAGTTCAGGCTACTGCTGTTTCCTGAAGAAATCTTGGGATTATTGAAACATGAATCCAGCAAACAAAAATCAAGTAATGATGCTTAATTTCACAGCAAATAGATCAATGAGTAGAAAAAACACTTAGTGATTATTACATGTATTTTTAGAACCTTTTCCCTTGACTTCCTTCTGGAAGATAGCATGAATATATTCTACTACAATACATACTAGGAAAACGCTGAAAACTGCTTGGTTTAATCACTCAATGTTCTCAAAGTTCTGTGAGTCTAACAAACGTACACACGGATTTAGCAACATCTTAAACTTTGATCTTTCTGTGGTTTCTGTGTCAGCGATGAAATTGATGGCATTTCTTGGCGATAACGGTATTACACTGAAATCACAAAGGAATAAATGAGGCTCCTGAAATATGTAACAAGCCTGGGGGTTAGAAGTGTTCTCTCACATCAAACAAGAGTTAAACAAACAAACCGAAAAGCAGACATTATTTAAACCTTCTAGCGGCCAGATGCAGTTCTTGAAATTGACTCCACTGTTTTTTAGAATAATTTTCAAAAAGTTCTGTTGGTTCATTTTTATCAAACTCTCGAGTGTTTGCCTAGTGGGAATCTGAGCACACTGCAGCATAATAAAGACACGAATTAGCCGGTCTCTTTACACATATCTCTATTTAATATACTGTGTTATATTTCTTTACAAGGGTATATAGAACACAGGTCAGGCTCCTACTGTCTGTTAAAAAAAAAAAAAAAAAAAAAAAAAAAAAAAAAAACTTGCAGTTCCTGATATCCTAACCATATAAATCATATCAAACTGTGATGTCTAATTTGCAGTAGAAACACTTGGTGCTCCCTACAATGTATATTTTCAAAAGTATGTATTATAAACAATAAATAAAGTTCTTCTAGCAACAATCTGAATGCCAACATTTATGTCTAGTCAGATTTTGCTGTAATATTAAACCCTATCTAAAGCAAAGCATGTTTAATCAGACAGAGCATTCCTACATACTCGTTGTATCTGCAAACGAGACCTAAAGGAAAGGAATAAAGTCATTTGAAATTCTGAAAATGTAATCAAAATGAAGATTTACTTTCCTGGCTTTCACACACTCCTAGTTCCAAAGTTAGTTGAAAGACCTAAAATACAGAGAAAATTCCCCTGTAAGTGCATATCAGCATTCCCAGCCATATTACATAAAGTCTCTCTCAATCCAATGCTTACTTCGCAGCATGTAAAAAGTTTTCAAACTTCAACTTCTGTTACTCCAGTAATTCTGTATCAGTGAATTGATTCATGTGATCAACTAGTAACATAACTCAAGTGCTATCACACCAGATTTAGCCTTAAAAAAAAAAAAAAAAAAAAAAGGGCAGCATTCTCTGAGAAAATGAAAGAAGATCTTACACAGTCAGGTATTCATTTGTAGAAGTAAAATAGTGGTTTTGGATATGAAACAGAACAACATCAATAAAAAGTAGGTCTTTCATACGAAAAGCCATCAAATGCCATATAAAGAGTCCATGAGCAACTAGTGTTGATGCCCAAGGCTCTTTATGAAAGGGAATATATAATGAATCTAATGGACTGAATGGCAAAAAAAAAAATCAGATTGTTTATCTTTCTGCATGTATCAGGCCCAGAAAAGATGAAAAGCAGAAGTGCAGAACAAAAATAGTAGGAAAATGAGCCTATAAGGGGAAGAAACATTTCAACACATGAATATGCTAGCTTCAATTGTGAGAAATAGGTATACATCTGAATTATTTTAATTTCTATAAAATTATATAGAACACGTTTCATAATATTGGATGGACACTATGTGAGAGAAAAATACATTTTGGATCTGAAAGTGTGCATAGGAATAGTTGAAAAATTTTGTACTAAGTAAAGTTCACTCCATGATTTCAATACTTTTTACAAGCATGGTAATTATCTTTAATCCTAGCTTGCAAAGAAATGAAGTGAGAATGGCAAATTTAGTTTCATGCTCAGAATCACCCAAATTACTGCTAAGCTGAGAACAAAACCATGCCAAACTTTGTCCTGTGCTGTGTTGTTCCCTGAATCACCCTCCTGCTCATGTTATTTTTGCAGAGTGACACAAAATGGTAAGGAAATTATGAGCTATAATCGTAGACTGCAACATCTATTTTTATCTTCTAGCTGATACTTAAAAGATGGGATTGTTTTCTGCCCAACTCCTCCAATGGACTTAAGCCAGTAATTAACAACATTTTCCAGTCTGAAGACCCCTAAAAATTTTCCATTGCACTTGCAAACCCTAAACAGCAGCTGTAAACATACTAATGGTTGGCTTCCTTTTCTTAGTTACTTTTCACAGCCTTCTACAACAACAAATGGAAAACCACCAAACAGCTCACTCAAAACAAGGGTGTAACGTTTCCCATGAGAAGAAATAAGGACAGTCTGAAGAGTAAACTCACTACAATCTAATCTAGCTTCTGACAGAAAAGGATCTACAGCCTTCCCATAAGCTTTCCTTTGTTAGAGTAAACATTAAAATCTTTTATGTTCCAATATGCATGTCAATCTTAAAAAAAGAATCCTTAGCATGCTGATTTATATTACTATTTTCTAATATGAAAGAATTTGATTTGCATATACTTTACAAGCAGAGAAGGTTGGTTTTTTAAATGGCCACAGTCCATACTGTAGAAATCTCACAAGCAATCTTCCAAGAACTTAAATAGCTTTGCAGCTCCATTTTCAATAATGATTTCACAGTCCTTGTAAGTATAGCAGAAGAGGGCTTTAAAATCTAGTCTGACACAGTGCAGCTTGATCACATTCATAGGAACAGATACTTAGGCCTAAAACTCAATGACAAACGTTGCTCTGGCGAAAAGGAGTTTGCAGTCTTCTGAAAAAAACATGACTAAATGGTTATCATGAGCAAGAAAGATCCTGCTGAATTCCTCTCTTTACACCTGTGTTGGGTCTCCACATACAATACCACAGCAGGCTTTTGAGGGGTAGGAGAATGTGACAGTTCGGCATTATTTACACAGCTTAGAGCAGAAAGTGGAATTATCGGATTTATTTAGCTCTGGCAACACGAGCGGTTGTGCCAGGTTCGGTTTACACGTGCGTGGCTGCTGAGTGTAGCAGGCAGTGCAAATGGCAGCGCGCAACGCTGCCCAGGCAGTCTAACGACACCCGAAACACATACTGAGCGACTGCCCTGATGCCTCTCCTTGCTGGTACACTTTAACCCAAAAGAGCAGTTTGAAGTTCACAGCAGCAGGCTCCCATCTCTGACCGTTCTTCCTTCTTCCCCTCGCAGAGTAACAATCTGGCTGTAAAAATGAAACTAATCTGAAGCTAGCAAGCAATTCTAGACATCTTTCTTAAACAGAAACCCTTTCCTTCTACACTCTCACCACCTTTCCAGTTAATGCAGTTTTGCTCTTGCAGCATCTGCAAGGTTGTTGTCAAAAAGCAAGCCTCGCGGAGAGACCGTATTCCCAAACGGAAGCTTAAGACATTCTTCCATTTGAAAATGCTCCGCATAAGGTAAAACCTTACAGGATTTAGTCTGGCTGCATTTTCTAAAAACAACAAGGCAGCCAAAGTAACAAGGTCAGACTTCTTCATTTTCTAAGGAGGAGTACATTAAACAAAGGCAATAGTACATCTCTGCGCAAAAGCTTAGCATGCCCCTATCCTATGCAGCAGGCACATACCAGTATCACATTTTGTCCATCACATCAATTAGAAGGTTCACTAAATTTACTTATCTTTACAGACGTAATTTTTTCAAGATTTTTACCCTGACAAGCCTGTATTGTTTTTTTAAAAGTATGTAGGAGTTGCATGTGTTTTTAAAATGAGAGGACTGTGGGCATCTGACAAAGCTGGATGTCTTAGTTCACAAGCACTGAAGAACATCTGCCTATGCAAAGCAGCATCAGGCTGTGTTTTACCTTAGGTCTAAACAGTAAGAATTACAGTGTGTTTGGAATAATTTTTGAGGCTCAGACTAGAAATAAAGAAAGAATCAGCAGATTACATTTCCTTTTCTGCCTCTGAATGTTGCCCAAAGAATATGCAAATATAGAACGATACTTCACTGCACAAAACTCAAGCTTTTCACAAAAAATACTGTCAGTTAACTCATGCTACACATACCCTGCCTCAATTTAAGTTAATTTTGTGACTCCTTTCCCGTGACCGTAAGTAGTTAGTGCTTCTGTAGCTAGTGTTCTCTTTCCTCACTAGGAGGCATGGATTTACACAGCAGAAGTGGTCTTTCCGCCCGTTTTACCCAGCTAGCTACGTTAAACAGAAAACAGTGCAAAGAAAGAGAGATGCATTCTTCACAAGATGGAAAGAAGCACAACCGCTCCAAACTTCCGAAAAGCCCTATCCTGTCCTTTTTTGCAGAAACAGTAATAACTCTTCCCTCTCCTCTCATCTTATTCAAACACGCAAGTTCTTTGCATCCTGAGACAAAGGGAAGTGCCCGCAGCATGCAGACCCTCTTACTAGAGGGTAGGGAGCAGGACCAGCCAGGAGACCCACAGCCTTCCCCCTATGCCTCATGGTGTTTTGCAGCAGACTGCCAGCTTTCAGCTTCCAAGTGGAACTTGTGAAACAGGCAGTTAATATCCCCTGGTTTTTAATTACCAACTTCTTTATCCTGGTTTCTACCAGTAGACTTTCTGCTCTTTTCTCAGAAAGACAAGTAGGCTATGCACTACTACTTCAGGTTTGGGAGCAAGCTTTCCAAAGCCTAACAGCAAGGACAACCACACAACCAGACATGTTCATTTAGGGAGCATGCCAGTCATTCCTCCTAGCCACTAGTGAGCAGTTTTAATGTAAGCTCAGGAGTCTTGAATGTCAGTAGCAGGCGTTTTAACTGAGCCTGCCCAACTGAGCGACATACCGATCTTCCAACGGTAGGAGGGACATTGGGCTGAGACTTTCAGCAAGTTCAGCTGTAAGTGCTGTGCTGCAGCACTCGAAGCAAAAGCAAAGCATTACAGCAGGGGTTTATCTCCTCTGCCAAAGCAATGCCCATTTAAGCAGCCATGTAAACCTGCTGAAGCCAAGGAGAATATACCAAGAACCTCAAGCAGCAGGCTCCAAAGTTAGCTGAGACCCACTGTAACAACATATTACACACGGCTTTACATGACAAACTAAGGTTTGAAAAAAATCTCAAAATTAATCAAGCTTCCAGAGTCTCCTAATCTTTTCTAATAGTTATCTCAGCAGTTATGTTCAAGACATTTTATGCAACAGTTGATGTCAAAATTACACAAGCTATTCCAAAAGATTAATACTATCCTACATATTCTTTCCTGACTATGACCTTACTCATTAATATTTGATTTCAAAACCACTAACAAGGATTTCCTATAGTAATATAAACAACCAAATGCAGCCAAACAAGAAAATGGCTGATGCCAATCTGCTTTAATACTTTCCACATGGAAAAGGAAACGCTTAGCTAGATACAAGAGAAATTCTTCCAAATTCTGGTTGTTCCCTTACAAGCTGCTCCAAGGTTCTCTTTCAGAATTTCAATTCACACTACAGATTATTCTATGCTTTAAAAAAAAAAAAAAAAAAGAGAGAGAGAGAGAGAGAGACATAAGAGATATACTTAAGATATTGGACCTGGTCAAAAATAAATGAAGTAGGCAGATAAAAAGCAAAAATTCTGACATTGCATCAATAGATTTATTTACATGTTTGTAGTATATTGATTATTTGATTCTTAAGGCAACTCCTCTGAGTATTATAAATTTAAAGAAAATATAAAGTTCCCGAGTCAAAAGAGGACCAAAACCCGAACTCAAGCTGCATGCAAGTTTTTGTTTTCTGCCTTTAGTTTGTTGATTTAGAGTTAAAAGTTGTCTAAATTAATATTATGATGCTACAGTTTTTTTCTGACTTGTTTTGTGTTGCGTAAGTCACTGCAGCGTGAGAGCATTTTGCAGTATTTTATAACAGTTTTGTAGTATAGTATGTCTTTTTTCAGGTATAATGAATAAAATGCATGTAGCAATACCTATAAAAAGCCTCCTCCCATTAATAAAACATAGTAATAAAAGAAAGGTACTTAGCAGTAAATGAGTATTTTTTTTTAATTGTAAAAAGTAAAAGCAGCCATGTTGTATATTTCCTGACTGTTGTTGTCTCAAAAACTGTAATTCCAATTGCTGAAATCTTTTTGCTTGAAAACGAATCCATATTTACAAAAAAAGTTAATTTGAATATTGGTAGGCAAAACACCTCTAAGAAGTATTTGTCAGGATATCAGATTCAAGTAATTATCAAGTGACATCTCAAAACATTTTGAAGAAACTACTGAATATTTAAGAAGCAAAAGAAAATGCCTTTTGATAGACAATATTTTGCATAGAAATATTTTTTGCTCAGCACTGAAACACAGAATCCTTTAAACAAAGAGCATAATAGCAAGTTCCATTTACCCAACACCTCAAAACGTATCATTGATGGCTGAGCTGCACAAAAACACAAGTAGAATTATCTGTAAAAGTATTCATTATCACATCAGTGTTTCATTTTTGAATACAAGCACTATTTTATTAAACACACCAAACAAAAAGAGACAAAGATTAAACAAATAATAATTAACTAACTACACCAACAGAGCAGCCCTTGCATAATAATGCTGTAGATACATTAAGGGAAATCCATCTGTCTCTCCTGGTGAGCTTCGTAAATATGTTCATTTGCAACAGTTGTGTCCCTATCATTCGTTCAACATCTGACTATTGTCAGAAGCAATGGCAGAAGGTTGATCTCCTCTGCAATGCAGTCTTATCGTAATGATGCAACACGATCTGTATCATAAGGAATACTTCTATATTTACGTACATTACTTTTAGCTGCATTACGTTTTAGTTGCATTTAAGAAAGTAGTAGCAAGGGCTTTTTCTAACTTAGGCTTGACATTAATATAGTGATATATCCTTGCAAATATTTTTCAAAAATAAAGACAATTTGTATAACAGAAGTCCACCCTCTACAGTAGAAGTATTTCCCTGAGACAGTTTTGTTCTAAGAATTTAAATACAAACCATGTTCTTGACTTCCCCAGATAATTCTTGCTATCTTTATCTATCTTTGGATACTATTCAAAATTTAACACATCATCATCTTTGTGTGTTTGCTGTTGTTCATTTTAATGTGAGGAAGTCACAGGTACCTATATTAAATTAAAAACACATGGTAGATGTCAAACATGTCATCATAGTATATTTGTTACAGCTGTGAGAAAAGCTACTGACTTTATAATATCACAACAGGTTCAACAAGACTGGCACAATTATCTAGAGGTCACAGAAGTCACTGCAGGACAGCACAAAGTTTTTGAAGATAAATTTACACAAGGTAACTCCCACAGTAGCAGCTATAAGCTGCAAGAAACACCATAGAAACAGGCTAGATTAGCACACACTATCTGGCTTACAAACAAACAAAACAAAACAAACAAATAAAAAAAGCTTTTATTAAGTTAGTCTGATTTTAAGCAAGATAAATATTTATGAATTGTATCTGCAATGTAGACATACAATTAATCTTTTAGTTCTAGACTTTCTTTAAAGTAGCAATATGAAAGTTTAAGTCCAATTAAGACTGTCCAATTTTTAGTTCATTTGATAAGATTTTGTTATGTAACACTCAACTTATCTTGATTTAATTTTAGCTCAGTGCATCTACCTTCTGCTCACCTAACTGATCTTTACATGGCCATATTTAAACTGGAAAAGTGAGGAAAAGGAATATTTGATCATCCATAAATTTTGTGAAGACTTAATAGAAAATAAAGCTGCAGAATAGCATAGCTTAACAATTTAACTATTAATGTATTACATCTTCTAAAATTCAATTTTCTAGATCCACTGAAATTACAACAATTTCAAAATAAATAAGTGGCTATCTAAAGGTGTGAAGATAAGGTAGATTGTAGAATTGAATAATGCAATGCTAAAGAAGTACATAAACTAAAAAAAAAAAATTCTCTTCCACAGAAATGAGGGCATAAGCACATCCTTCAGTCCAAAGTGAAAACCCCGCAAAAACATCTTTGGTCTTGGCAATAACAAATAAATATTCAGAAAAATAAAATGCATAACTAGCTGCAGTTACCATAGAAACAAGCAAGACTTACTCAACACTTCCTACTCTATGCCATTATCATTCAGTATCTGATGAACTCAAATGGAGAAGCATTGTTCCTATTCCTATGGAAACCTGGGAAGTAGCCCACATCAATGTCACAGAAGATTAAAGTAATCTAGAACATATCTCTTGGATTCCTTTATGTGCCACCAAAGACTATGAAAGATTAAAAATAAACAAACAAACGGAGGAACACTTTTTTTTTTTTTTTTTTTTTTAGTAGTAGAGAGGAACACAATCCAAACTGCCCAAACTGCTCCTCCCTACAAATAGAAAATAAGTAGCAACATTTGCAAGCAGTTTATGATCTGTGAACAATAAAAATAAACAGATCTGTACAGTTACACTAACACACACTTAAAGGTACATTTTCAGCAGCTTTGTATATATCATTATTATCTTTTATATAAATGTCTTAACTTGATGACATGTTTTCCTATTTGTTGACCAAAGTGAGGAAAGGAAAGCTTCTATGCAGACATATTATATAACCAAAAATGCATACAAAATTCCATTTCAGATGTAAAAAGAAAAAATCCCTGCTACACATAGATTCAGGAACATGCATACTTTTAAATAAACAAGATTTATGAATATTTTAATGTCCCTGTATCAAAGGTAATATGCCTCCCCATTATTCCCTTCTGATTCAATAAATGTCTCCTTTTCCTTCTTTATTAATTGAAAGAACTAATCTAATGGTGAGCTAATGATTAGAAAGTATGATTGAAAACTAAGAAATGCCACACATGGTCAGTTCAGTGGTCCATCTAGCACAGAGAGAGAAATCTCTAACAGTGGTAACAGCAGATACTTTTCAGGAAGAGTAGGAAAGCCCAGGAACTTTCTGTAGTCCATTCCTCGCACATAGCCATAGGGATGGTAGAAGATTATCCCCTCCTATTGTCTTTAGTATCTGTTTGGGATATGTTGCCCATGAATTTATCCAATACATTCCTGAACCTGCTGACACTGTCTAAATGGTCTGCTGGGCAAAAAATTCTAGAGGCTTCACGGATCCCAGTATAAGAAAGCACTTCAGAAACTCTTAAGCTGACCTCTTACCAGTCTCATGAAGTGTTTTCTATCTTTAGTCTCCGGTGAAAACAGTTTGGCATAAATTGTCCACCAACTCCCTGTTAACTATACTTCCCATCAGCCGTCTCTAAATCTGAAATTCCCAGGTGTTTTAGAATTTACTTTTAAGTTCTATCTACCTTCTTGCTTCAAGTTGCCTTCCTCCATCCTTTACACTATCCCTCTTCAGATATAAAAATGTGGACTTCACACAGTTCTCAAGGTGGAGGCATATCAAAGTTTTATATAGCAGCAAAATGATGTTCTCTGTCTTATTCTTGATGACGCCCAGCATTTTGTCTGTCTTTGTCGGCCATGGCAGACTGACTCAATGAACTCAAAGCACTATTTATAACGATGCTAGGATTTGCTATGATTTTGGCTTCTGAATCATGCAGGTGTAGTTTCTATCTTTTCCCCTCGATGCATTGCCCTACATTTGCACACCCTTAAGGTCATCTGCCATGTACTTGCTGTCATGGGTATATGAGTGCTACTGAATTCTACACTTCGAGGTCATTATCAGCTCCTTTGTGTTTTACTTTCTTCATCTGTAAAATTAAAAAGTCATCTGCCTGTAAAGTCAGTTGTACATATAATTTAGTAACAACCACATATCACTCTGGCATCCACAAGGGCATATAGAAAGACAAATTAATAGCTAATATGATTAGATCACTGTTGTAATCATTAGAATGTCCCTGAAATGTTAACAGTCCCAAACAGGTAAAATCTCCATTTTATGCCAGGAATGGAAAGAGATTCAGTATTCATAAGGAAAAAGAAATATGCCCTATTTTTTGAGGCAGTATGACAGTATGTATTGAATCTTTAGGGTATTTTGAAAACTTTCAACCACATACTGAGAAACTTCAGTCTTGCTTTAGCTTATATGAATTACTTTAATTTCTATGAAAATCTTGGTATGAGTCTTGGTTCAATAAACATAGGCGGGAAAAAAAAGAAACACTGAGGGCACAAGCATTCCACTATAACCAATAGTTAGGTTGCAAAAGCTAGCTCCTGTTATCCAAGAATCTGTGTGCGTCACTGCCAAAAAAAGTAATATCAGCTTTAGGTTTGTAAAGTGCTTGGGATGAGTATGAAATGCTCTAAATCAAATAGAACACATTCTATTTCTATTGTCTAATTAATACCTTTTATTCTAAACCCCTTCCTAGTCAGATCAACCGCGTCACAAGAACTTTACAGATACTCAGCAAAAGATTATATGTTAATTCAGAACAAGATAGGTTGCAAGAGGCCTCCTGGATCCTGCAGTAGAAGGCAAAAGAGAGATCAAAATTTGAGAGCTTTGTTTGCCCTCAACAATCTTTTTAGTATCTTTTTTCCTGTTCTGAGAAGCTGCATAGTGCCCAAGGATTCCTGTAGTCGTTTGCAAGCCTAGTAAAATACCTGACATTGTCAAGAACACATTGTCCTTTGAGCATCTGCTCTCATAAAAGTCAAGAGACAACTGGAAGTTTCTTCCTTCTTGGAAGAAGGGAGAGACCCCAAATAATTTCTGGGCTGCAGAATTTTGCTTTGGCTGCTAAACAATTGTAACTTATTGCAAGCTTTCTTCTTCAGTCTTAAAAGAGTCTGAATCCACTCCTCCATCTTAAAAATGTAGTAAGAGTTAAAATATCCTGGTTAAAGAAAAAAAAGGCAAAAAAGCACACTTCATTTGTTTTTCAGTTATTCATATATTTAGAAATCTACTACCTTCTTTTTAACCTGTATTTTTTCTAACCTATCACTAGCTGTCAAACTGCTCTGCTGCAAATAAATAGAAAAAAAATAGGTATTTTTCATTCCATTGCTTCATGTATACTTTTTTCTGCTCAGCATTACTTTTATTTGATTTTTAATAAATCTTCTGTTCATGATATACCTTAGACAAATACTACTTCTTAAGAAAGCACTGACTTACACTTATGAATGTTCACTTCAGCAGGAGTATTGTAAATTTAGCTGCATGTACCATGTATACTTATCAAACTGTGATTATCACAAACAAATTAGGAAACCTGAAGGTTTAGGTTTTCATACAGTCACAGAACGGTACAACATGTAGCCTTCCCTGAAGGAGCAGTGAAGTCTTTTAACATTTTCAAAGAGTTGTTCAGAAATCTAGTCAAAGGTCTAGGTTTTTCAATAGTAAAAATCTAGTGCACTTAATACCGACTTGGTGAGCTTTGATTCAAACCTTGAATCACATTTAAAGTTTTGACATCAATTTCTCAGAAACTAAGATGTACAAACACACAGCAGAATGAGACTCACTGTAAAGCAAAAACTAGTCTCAAGTTTTATTACTAACTTCAAAACTTTGCTCTGTCTTGCCAAAACATATGCAAGCCTTGCATTTTTCATCCCTGGGACATGTGGGACAGGCAGAGCCCAAAAAACGAATGCCCCTGAACATCTGGGATAGATAAAGAGAACATAGCAATACTTACACACTTCAGTCAAACTATGCTACAGAACAGCTCAATCTAAATGTATACTGGGGGCATACAGCTACTTTTTAATTCAAGACACGAAAGCACCTTCACATACCACTTCCTCTTCTTTAGGTAATTAAATGTAGCTAGAATATGTAGCTAGTAAGCAATAAGAACATTAAGAAAGCAACCTAAATATTTCTTACTGACACTACTTTCTTTAGGTAAGGCAGCACACAAAACCACTACCTGGCACTGCACTAGAAGGCTACGTAAAGCACATCTCTACCGTACGTTTACAGGTCATGAAACACTGACAACTAGTAGAGCCAGCTAGAAATAGCGCATTAGCTGACGTTGAAAAAGCTGTCGGACAACAGAACATATTTTGGTAAGCACGTAGCATCTTTTTCTGGAAGATCTGCATGGGCTTCTCTCCGGCCCTGTAAAAACTGTGGATCTGCTAGTCAGAAAAACGTTGAGGGGACGTCTACCCGACTATAATAGTAGTAATACAGGCACCTTTTCTTTTATTATGTAGCCACAGGTAGAGAGAATTACTGGATACCTACGTGTTATTTCTAATTTTTCAAAGTGAAGGCAGTGAGCATCTAGCTACAAAAGGTAATTTCATCCTCTCCACTCAAATGAAAACTGGTACAGATAAGAACAGTAATATTGCCTTTTGAAAACCAGGGAGCAGCTAAGCAAAGACAAAGCAACACACTGATATTCTGATGAATCTGGTAAGTTCGTATTGATCTATGGAAATGTTTTCAAAGGAATTCAGGTAAATGTCATTAAATGTGGTATAAATACTATAACAATATATGACATTGGGATTAACATTAGGTTGATACAAAAACCTGATAGAAAGCAGGTCAGCTCATCAGTAGGAGATGGCAAATAGCTTGGTTACAGAATCCAAAAAGTCCACAAAACCTTCTCTTCATCTTCCTTACCTGAACAAACTGTATCTGAAGTTACAATTGTACAATATTTACTTCAGTTCAAAAAAACTACAGGTTTGTTCCTGTAATTTTCATTGATTCTTAAAATATACCAACATGATGTGCTGACACCTGCTACCTTAGCCTTCTTTACTGCCTTAAAAAAAAAAAAAAAAAAAAAAAAAAGTGTCCACACACAATTGGTCCCAGACTAAACTGTGGTAACAATACACTTTCAGCTTTATCTTCTATATTATTCACTTTAACTACATAATTAAGGAAGTCTTTTTCTTTATACTCAAATGATTAATAAAAATTACTTTCAGGAAGTAAAATCATCTCATAAACACCTTTAATTTCCTGCTTGTTCAGATTAGTTATTGATTTTTTTTTTTGGGGGGGGGGTAGATGCCACCCCAGGAATTCCCATCTGATTTTTCCATCGTCTACCATACAGTAGTATTATATAGCACTTCAAAATAAATCATTGTTTCTATAAAGAGATTTTAGGTCAATTTCTACCTTTTATTGTAATTGATGTTTGTCACTCAACATCAACTGCAAACAGCAGTGCTTGGGTTCAATGAGCATGTTCTTAAATCATGGGCTTATGCAATTTAATATAGACAGATTTTTAAGATGTATATAAAATTCTTTTATGCATCTACATTTTTAAGAGCGCAAGTCACATTTTCAAAGGCTGTGCCACCCAAAAGATCCAGTCCCAGTCATGCTTTAACATCTAAAGAATGAGAAAAAGGATGGGCACACCACACAACTTCATGCACTGTGCTTCAGCAGCTCATCTTCCTGTACCACTTCAGAAGACAAAAGGGGATGCGCTAACTGGAGGATGTTCTGAATCACCCTTTGGAAATGACTCTTTCCAGTGCCTACTATGCAGATGATATTGGGCAGCGTGGATGTTCCTTTGTGCATAAGCTGCTTCTAAAATGCCAAAAGTAGGATTTAAGTTCCTAAAGCAGTAAAAACTTTTTTTTTTTTTTAAAAAAAGTGCCTAGTTCTATTACAGCATTCCATCCTGCAATATTCAGACAAACTACTCAACTGCAATAGTAGCACTGAGCACTTCCATGTAATCATGCTATCATTAATAAACAAGAATTATGTACTTTGAGACAGTAACTTGACGCAATGGCAAAACAATTCATGGTCAAATGGTTTGACATTTGATTATTTAAATTTTAATGAGTAGATTTCTCATTCTTCTTTCTCACGTTGCAGAAAAAAGAATTCTCTCTTTACCAAAATAAAAATTACTCCTATGGAACAAACAAACCTGCTACCTAATGGTTCTCTCTTGAAACTGGTATGGAGTATCCTGAAAAGCAGGAAATAGACAATTCCTACATCACACGACCAAGAGCTAAGGGTAAAATCGGAGATATTACGATTTTTTTTTTTTAATAACCCATCCATCAGATACTCAACTGATGACAGGGGAATATACTAGAAAGGGACCCAACACAAGCATTTCCCTACTGAAGAGCCAGGTCTATTTGATCACTTCTGAAGAGTAATACATAAATATAGCAGTACAAATTCTTCTGCTCTCCCAAAAAAGCAAGCACGAATCAAGGCAAGCAGTACTGTGTTTTACATAAGAGCACCATTGTGATAAGCTTGTGTGCCAGGGAGATGATTAATTCTGCCAGTCTTCAGTATCACTTATAAAGAGAATTGCAAAAGTCTTTCTATACACACAGATCAGTTTGCACAGCAGCCATATCTTTGGTCTTTCTTTGTGAGAGTTAACATGTATATGTAAAAAAATTCTTCCAAAACCCAGATAGCAAGCCTGGTTTTGTCCTATTGTTCACAAGAAATACAGTTGACAGGCCCAGATATCGATCATAAGGTTTTGCAGAAAACTCCAGATATGTAAAAAGTTGGGGTTTTGTTTTTTGTTTTTTTTTTCATTGAACATTTAATTTGAAGTTAGAAACAAAATGTTTCAAGGTTTCGGTAAAGTTTTGATTTCTCCTATTTAACTTTTTTAAATGTAATTTCTCCTCTTTTATCACTGGAACAGGGGGAGACTGAGATGACATTATACATTCTTTTGCATTGCTTTCAGTTATGGAACGCTTTTTGAGTTCATCTTCCATCAATTCATTAAGGATTTCTAAGAAAACTAATGGGAAGGGAGTCACCTCTTTCAAAGATTTCAGGGCCAGGATGGGTTAAATCATTTCAGTGTTTCCAACAACTCAGATTATGATCAACAAGCAATTTCTATTGCTTTCCAGATAGATGCACTGAAATACATTATTTGGAAAATGTTATGTCTTGACAGAGATTTTAAAAGTTAACTAATTTGATAAACATGTCATATCAGATCAGGTAAAAATATTCTGTAGTATTATTTTTAGTACTTTTCATCACAGCTTTGACACATTTTTAGTGAAGTTAGGGTATCCAAAAAACCCTATGATGACCATTTTGAAATGGAGTTTTGTAAATATTTTTCAACTTGGTTCTCAAGTACACCTTTGATAAAAAAAATTAACATCTAGCATAATATTCAAATTTTAAAATAGGCTGTAATTTTTTCAACTAGCTTTGCAGCTACAATGTTGAAGGCGGCTTTCTGCTGTTTCTTCAAGGTTTCCTTACAATTTACAGCTACTGTGGTCTAAAGAGAAATGTTTGCTTTTACACAAGGGTTGCCTTACATTAACATAAAAGTGCAATTCTGTACTACAAAGACATAGGTGTAGAGCTGTGCTCTATAAATCAAGTTTTTTGTGCTGTATTTCTAATGCTGCTGCTGTAATGCTGTAGGTAGTAATGAAAATCATAATCTAAAAACAATAGAACAGTATAATAGTTGATTATAAAACTAACTGAGAGATAAATATTGATGCATAAATTTGTAATCCAACATTCACAATGCACTTAGGCAATCCAATTTTTTTAAATTAGCAAGCCGTTTTAACTGGATGAGTGGGTAAGAAAAAAGCTAGACTAGATGCACAGAGTTGACACAGGCTTCAGCAGAAATAGGTCCTGAAAACATTCAATTTTGGTTCTATAGACAGCTTTTGCCATTCCACCGGGATCTGCTTCAGTGAAAAGAATTACTCAGGTAAGAATCATAAAGTGAGTTTTTCCCTGAGAAGAAAATGCTGATAATTTACATTGGTGCTTACACAACACTGCTAGCTTGTCTCCTTCAGTTGCCAAATAAATCCAGGCAGTAGTTGCACAACAGCTTTCAGATAATCACACTGCACTAAAGATCAATTACAACTCTTTGCCCAAGTCCATGTTCAGTGGACAGCTTTTTTTTTTTGTTTGTTTGTTTTCTTTTTTTTAAATAGATAATGTTTTAGAAAAAATACACTACACTTCAAATCAGAACTATAATAATTGGCAGGAATAGGCTGTTAGTAGGAATTCATGAGTAAGAGTATTTTCAAACAGTATTTACTTTGATAAAAATATTGAACTTTACTTAGCATCCTACTTTACTTCCTACATCTACAAATAATGCAAATATTCTAACAAAACCATTCACTGAGGCAGTTAACCTTAAGCAAACATTATTGTAATGTGAGCTTTAAATCAACAGTCAAATATTCATACTGCAAACGGTCTTCCAGAAATTACACTGTCAAGCCAAATCCTGAATCTGATGCACACAATTAAATGCATCTTGTTTTCTAAACTCAGCAAAATTAACTATCAGACTCCATACGCTGCATCCATGCTGCTACTTATATGTCTCAGATGATTAACACTTGATGAGCCCAACGTGTACAGCAGCCACAGTCATACCTTGACATGAATATAGATATACTCTCAGAAGTAATCTGACAATCTGACCCTATGATGTTGTTCAGCTGCCTAGAGATAAAGCTCTGGAAATAAACTAGTCCCTACTAAGGAAAGGGTGCACTGTAAGCACAGAAAAGGGGAAAAAAACAAAAAAAGAAAAATCACCAAATGGAATTGCATAAATTCTCCCAGTATGCTGAAGAAAAACACATAGTAAAATATGTTCTGTATTTTAGTTTTTGGCCTTGACTGTCTGTCTGCATTTATGCTGGCATTTACCTCAGTAAAGACAACACAGGCTCATTTATGATTAAATAGCTAGTAGCATAAGACTCCTGCTTTTGGATAATGTCTATCCTTGATTCATAAATCAAAAGACGTAGCATGACTGTAAGAGTTGTCATTTTAATGTTGAAGATGTCAGAAAAGCATGAGAAAAATCAATACGCTGCTTTTCATAAAATGATCAATATGCCAGTTTGACAAAGACGACACATGTAATGCTAAAAGTAACACTGAAATATGCTTTCAAGCTATTGGTAAAAGTTGGTATATAACAGAAGCAAAAAGGCAGAAGGTATTTTTAATAATAAATAATGACAATAGTATTCTTGCAAAACTAAACAAAACAGAAAAATATGGTAGCAACTGAGCCACTTCAACTTTTCACTGTAAAGAACTTAACTGAGAAGTGCCATTCCTTCCCTGCACCCCCCCCAAAAAAAAAACAAAAAAAAAAAACCACAACGTTATAGACAAGAACAGACTCGTAGTAAAGTATCTCCCAATCAAAGTAAACAATCAAGGACACAAATTTTGTTTTCAGCTTAACTCAATCTAGTCCAAGAGTTGAAACTGGGGTTACACCAGTTTTAGCTAGAGATGAGATTTAAATTGCTTCATCTGATAATTTATAAATGCATGCCTTCTAACAAACTAATCAAAAGCTTACAGAAGATGCCTTTCACTGCAGTGGACACCACAGAAAATCCTTTGAATTTCAGTATGATTTGACAAGGCTATAGAATACTTAAAGTGAAAACTATGAAGTTTTCTGGTCAACTTAAGCTGCAAGTCATATTATCAATATCTGATTTGTACCTCTATTTGATACATAACTGTTTGTATGATTAAATATTTTCTAAAGTAATACAGGAAGAGACCGAGAAAACACAAAATCATTACTTGTCTTTGGAAAGCATCCTAAATCTTATTGCAAATACAATTCAAAACTGGCTTTACTGTTCTGACCACTCTCTGCATATATACCGCTGCCCCTATTTTTTAGGTTGACTTCCATTTTTGCTAGCACAATTTTATTTCCATAGAAAGTAGGCCTGTAGTTTTACCCCGCAATATGAATACAAAATTACTATGCTCATTATTTGGAGCAGATTTCAAAGTCACAGTGCAAGTATATTGAAGTAGGTTAGGGGGGAAAAAAAACGACTGAAACTATGGCAGAAGAGTGCTTTTCTTTCTTGCTGTCTCTACTTATCTCTACGCAGCAGCAGGAACTAATCTGTTATTTTACTTCCAAAAAAGTGGAGATTGACTCAGTGCTGATGCAACAAACCAACCAAAGATCCTCCTCTAATGCTGGAAAACAAAGTATTTGTTATCAAGCGCTCTTTAAAATAAGAATATTGAAAAATCAGAGAAAACTCACAAGAACTCTGCCAGTTAATGTCTGGGCAGATATCATGACTCCTGCCCAATCCTTCACAGAGGTCATCCATCCCACTTCTGCTGCCACATTCTCCTCTTTTTCATCTGTAGGTTTGCAGGCCCCATCTGCCTGTGTATCTCCACCACCATTGATCTTCTGGGCCTCCTGCAAAATAAAGTTTGAGATTTGTTAAGCATTAACAAATTGTCACCAAGAGTCAGCATACAGTTGTTGCTATACTGTCCATGCTAGGCAATAAGCAAATCAGTTCTCCTGGATTCCTGTTGGAAGAAACTAAGCAGGCTACATCATGCATCCTATAGCGGTAGCTGTTGTAGAGAACCAGATTACTAATAGCTATCTAGTATGATATTCCTTGACATTAAATCTTAAAAATATGTATTTGCCACAAAATATGCTATATTTTCCATCCCTATATGCAGCATAACTGCCAGGAGCCATGTACGCAGTTATGCAGCTGCTTATAAATGTACTTATCAGACATACACTGAAGGAAAATTTATTAGTTCAAATCAACGTGTATTAAGTGTGAACATAATTTATGTACAATTTGAATGTATTATCACTAGAACTGATTATCTGGGTAAACCGTCTCTGAGAAGCATGACGTAACAAGAAAATAATTATCAAGTGTGAGGGGAGCAACACACACTATAGAGAACCTGCAGGGATCTGTCATGCTATCAGTGAACCTTGTTTCAATGAGAGTATTTAATATATCACAGGAGTCCCTCCGTCAGTAAGTGTTGGCTCTCGCAGAACGGAGAGCTGGAAATTAAGCGAGTCTCAGCTGCACTAAGCTGACTGATGAGTCACATGCATTGGAATTCATATCAGTCTCTCCCGGATGCTGCGGCAAGGATGTCGTGCTTTTCTAACCGCCTAGGTGCTACAGGCATGGATGCTGCACAAAAATCAAGGGAAGCGATAGGAAAAGCCTGCCCTGATTGTACATCATTTAAAACATACCATTTGCAAAGTATCAGACTGCGCCACGTGCAGTGACAACATAACGTTAAAGAGTTCCTGAACACTTCACAAGTTATATTAAACAAGCAAAGCATCAGTGATGCAGCAAAAGCCAGGGCTGAGGTAGGTATGCAGCACCTGAACTACGCCTATAGAACTGCCTTAGGGCTTGGAGGACTCAGCACAGACCAGCAGCTTCGAAGACCTTGTTTCTGATCTCATTTGCCTATAGGCCACTAAGCATGAAATGCCATTAATCCCCTTTGGGATTCCTGTCATAAAAGCAAAGACGTTAGACATCCATCGCGCGGTTATTACGGCGGCAGGAATACTACGGCATCTCTGCCAGAATGCAGAGCTGCGAGCTGACCTTGGGCACGCAGCTGGACACGCCGTCAAGGGCGCTTCCCGGGAGCAGCACTGAGCTGATGAAGCAGTTACACTGAATCTGTCAACAAAGGACAGCAGCAGAGTAACTCTAAAAACGTAATACGGAGCCCAACAGTTGTTCTTGCAGAATTGCATGGTTTTGCATCTTAATTAGCTGATCAGACTCCTCTCTGCTACTCTTCTACCCTAAATGTGGGCTCTATCTGGTTACTAGCAATTAAAACACAGAGCAAGAGGTGGCTATATTGTTAGTAACAAATTATTCATCGTTACAACAGTAATTCAATACTTTTTGAACAAATAATCAGACAAAAGATAAAAGCCACTTGATATTTGCATAACTGGACCTCATTCAGCGATAAATATGGATACAATGATTCAGATGCTTTGCAGTCAGCATTGAAAGAAGTATACCGCACTGCACATGCATAAAGCATATACTACTGAAATGAGCTCACTGCTTAAGACAGTAATTCATGCTAAAACAAAGACATTTCCATAAGAGTAAGAATTAGCCAGGGACAATTTGTGACCAACCTAATCACCAAGCCATACAGGCTGGTCATAAAGAAATGCCACAACCACCACTAGTATTTTGATTATAAATCAGAAAAGAAAGAGAAATCTATGTTGTTGTTCTTTTTTTCTGAATGGATGATGCAGTTGTATATACCAGAACGTCGAAATAAAACAGAGCATTGAGCTTCAGGCGAGCACATCCCCAGTGCCCTGAGGGCACTGGCCTCCTCTGGAGCCTCTCTCCAGGCTCTGGCCACATCTCAGCCCAGGCGGTGCCAGCTCCTGCTACGGCCCCTCCAGTCCCACCCCAGAGCCCTGCCTGGTCGCCACACGGATGTTTGACCCCACTTCCCCTCCTGGGACCCGATCCGGAGCTGATCCGCTTCCCGGCCCTGCCCCACCGGGAGCCCCCACCGCTACCAGGGTGCTACCAACTCCTAAAAAAAACTACACGCATCCTATGCTGCCCATCGGTCTCTCTTCCCTCCAGTTTGTGCGCCCTCTATAGCAGTTACAGCTTGTCTTTTAGCCCGTAAACCTCTCAGGGCAGGTTTTACTACCCGCTCCTGCTCTGCGCAGCACAGTGGGCCACAGCGTGTTGCACATTTTTCTGCTCTGTACAGGTTTATGCTCAATAATGGTACTATTGAGGCTTTCACAGTAAGGGAAGTGTAATTACCTCTTCCTCTCAGATAAGAAACTGAGACAGTGATGAAGTGCCCAACCCAGTCACTAGAAAAAGTCATTGGCAGAGCAAGGCTGAAACCACAGGTTTCTTGGATTTTTTTCACCCATCAACCCTACGTAAAATGAAAACCCTACGAAACCCTACGAAAATTTGTGCAACTGTGCGGAGATCATTGACGGAGATTTCAATACTGCTTTCATTTATACTGTATACAAATCAGTCCTATTATTAACTGTATAGTTCTGTTCATTATTATTTCTTCACCTCAAAGCATTAACTAACCAAACATCACAACCTGAAAAAGGTGCTTAAGAAAAGAATCTGACAGTGATGGTAATTGTTTAATTATTTACAGACTCAGTAGCTACAAGTAAGATAATACTATCTTTATCCAGTCTGCTTACCTGTTGTTTCACAAAGTGCTCATTATTTTAATTAATTGATGACAGGAACAATTTGGGTAGATTAAGTGAGAAGAAGCATGTTTTGCAATATATCTCTTTCCTGGAACAGGATGCATGATGAGAAGGGGTATATAGGAACTGCGACTCACTGATCTACTCGCAAATGGCCAGAAACGGATCAGAAACATCAGTGCTTTGGTTCATGTTTTCAACAGTAAGTAATGACTTAGATTACACAACCACTAGGATGCCTAAACCTTAAGAGGGCAGACTTTAAAAGGGGAAAGACACTTGAGAACAGTTTTCGCTTTTGAAAATGTCCTTGGCCTGCCTCAGGGCAGGGAAGGCCAGCCTTAGAGTCTGCTGCCAGCAGCTTGCAGTTCTGTCTCCATTAACTGCCACTCCGTTAACAGCACTGCATTCCTAGAGCCTGTATTTTAAGAAATATTTTATATGTAATTACTTCAGATCAAAAGCCCCTTTATGCAGGCCATTCCTATACACTGGAAAACTATGGTTACGTTCCCCCCCACACACACCTTTTTTTTTTTTTTTTTTTTTTTTTTTGACTTCAGCTGTTTCCCCAAAGCCACCAAAGCTGTGCATATGACACTCTGGTTTCCTTTCTGCTAGGCAGACCTCTAAAACACTCAGTTTACAATTATTAGACTTGTAATTCAATTTTATGGCCTTCAGATTCTTTCACCATTTTCATAAGTCTAAAAGGGGTCTTAACTTTAGATAAAGCCTTAATATTATGCTGTATTCTCAACATCTGGGTAACATACAATATGTCAAGATACCCGGTACATTACCGCAGCAGATGTTCTCTATCAGATATATCCAGATGAAACACTGAAATTCTTAATACTTATGAAATACCAGTTCATCTAGTGTTAAAACCAAATGAAACCAACCAAAGAAAGAAAACAACACTGAAGCAGTTCACCTGTTCCACCGCAGAGTTTATCAAACAAGGATTTCACTGGAATACTAATGGACGATGACAGAGCAGATAGGGAAGGTGAGAAATAATAGCTGTACTGGGACTTACGAATCACTTTGAAAGGAGTCAAATGTAAGAAAGCAAAAGCAAAGGCTAAACTAAACGTCATTTAAGAGGTACTGACTACAAACTGGCCTATCCACAGCACTTCTTCGAATATTAGGTTCTTACTCAATATTAGGTTACATTGACGTCAGCTATCACACTGTAGCTATGGTTTGGTTAGTTTAAGAGGATTAATTATTGATACTCAGAAAAACATTATTCCTTTCACTAAAGAAAAGGAAACAGAATGATCTGTGGAAAACATGTCTGATGAGATAGCCAAGCATTTTTCTCTCATAAAATATTTAGAAGCTACGTAATTCAGTGTTTGCAAATTTGGCAGCTTAAGAAAACTTAAGTCCAAAATAGATTTCAAAAGATCTCTTATTAGTTCACGACCAAAATAATAAAATCCCATCAGACAACTACTATTTTTGCTTTCTGCAGAAATTCTGAGATGCTCTGTGCCAATCCCTGCTTACTCCAGCAAACATGGCCTTCTGCAATGACCAGAAAATCCTTTGCTGTAAAGAGCCCGAGTTCCAAGGCCAAACATATGCTCTCGTTTTTCTAGTTACCAGCTTCTGTTTCATTCACAGATAACCACAGTCCCCCAACAGATTTTTTTCTATGCCCTTCGTATTTCCAGTACTGGCTATACTATACGTGTAAAATCCCCTTCCGATGTCATTGCTTTTTACTGATAGAAACTGCAACAGCAGGGGAATTGATTCTAAAACCTTGACCTGAGAGGCCAAGGAAAATAGATTAGTAAAATACAGTATTCTGGTAATGATCCTGCAACCAGCATAATAGTTCATCAGACAAAGGGTTCCTAGTATGGTTGTCACTTGAGAACACAGAACAGCGGAGACCTAAGTTAGCTGAAACATTAGCTGAAAAGAAAATGCAGTAAGATTCAATTCAAAGTCTAGAACATCCTACACGCTAATAGAGGAGTTATATTCCTGTTCCCTGCTATCTTTTGTAAGAAGAAAAGGTTAAACATTCAGAGGCAAGCTTTGTAAACATCAGCACACGAAGACTGGCCAGTTGGGATTCACAGAGGGCAGAATCTGAAGCTATAGAAAAATACGGAACTTCCCAAACCTTGAAACCTAAAGTTTGAAATAAGAAAGTCTGCACTGATTTTTTTCTACAACTTTATCTAGCAGATGAGTTTGCAGGTGAATGGTGCTGACAATTTTCAGGTCACAGATTCACAACTGAGCAAGAGCTGCGCAGCAAAGAACAGGCCTCAATGACAAATACAACAGAAAACAAACTAGAAAGTTGGTTGAGTGATTTCCACAGGAACCCAAGACTCGGGAGACACACCAAAATACCTGTTCTGCCACCAAAATATTATATGTCCTCACAGGGACATTATCTAGCCTTTTCATGTCTTCACCCCCCATCTATAAAAAGAGAATAATAGTTTGTTGCATAGGAATCTTACAAAAATAACTACTTAGAATTTCTAGCGTTTCAATAGTAGAGAATGGCAGATGATGTAAGCACAGTGTATATGGAATCATAAACTAAGATGCAGTATAAGTATACTTGTAGAGAGTATTAGACAAATTTTACAAGCCAATTTAACACGTAACACAAGAATAAAGATGAAGCAATGAAATAGTCCAGGTATTATGATGAAATGGAAAAATGGTCTGAGCAATATTGCCAGAAAAGAAAGATAGATGATGAAAATCGTTCCTACTGAAGTTACAGAAGAGTAAGGAATAGAGGAACATTGGATAATGACTCAATATGGCTTCTCTAAAACTAACAAAAATTTAAAAAATTGCACTTAATGAAAGATTGACAGAAGGACATGATTCCTGCAGCTGAAAATCTGCAACAAAAACAAAGTCATTAAATTTACATGCATTAAAGTGGGCAAAAAGGGTGTGCTTTGAGAGTTTATGATATTTAGTTCAAAATAGTACACGTGCTTATGCCAATAGTTATATAACGCTTGATAAATTCACTAGTTCATATGTGAATAATTTCATTTTTATGTATTCATAAAAGTGAATCCTTCAGTTTCCTTTTGTTCCTGAGTGTACATCATACCATATTTTGACTCAGGTCAATCTATAGAAAGAAACAATTGGTGAACTTGTCATAAATCCAGGTAACAAGTAGAGTTATTGCTACAAAAAAAATAAAATAAATAAATAAAAGGACAAATCAGTTATGTATGGATTATGAGTATTCATAGAACTTTTCACGTATTTTCAAACTAATGTCTGTCCACACGCACAAACAACTTTTCCTTTGCTATTGTAAAAAGAACAATCCTTATTAATTTCCTTTATGAAGATAGAGCTGTTATCATATTAAAATATTCCCTAAAGCCCCTGTTCAATTATAAAGTAGTGTAGAAAAGGGCAAAACAAGCATTTCATTTTATTAATGAGGACACTGAGTTTAAATCAAAGGAGATATATCATTGTTCTTTAGTTTCTTCATCACATAGAAATAGGTGCATTAGGCAGATTAGACAGCTATTGCTCAGGAGATTGGGTGTTTATCAGTTGGTTCTGTGGTTCAAACCTTAGAGCGAGACAATTCTTCCAAAATGTATATTTTAGAAAGAATATTAGAATAATCATGCCAGATCTCTAACATTTCATATGATGGAATCTAAACTTGTAAAAATGTCAGCAGTGTATGATGCAACCAAGTTATCAGAACTCCAGAAGGGGAGGGACTCTGGATGTCAAAGTACAGAGAAAAGTAGAAAGGTTTATACGCATTTTCTGTCACACCCACTGATTTTGTTTGCCTCCATCTGATAGAAGCCAACTCACGTGGAAACAATACAGCTCGAGAATTAAGTGATAGCGGGCACAATCATGAAACGAACACTGCACAATTACCTACATCCTACTGACTAATTAACCCAGGCCTAATTTCCTTCTGCCACAGAAAATAAAAGACATCTTAAACAGAAGTGATTTACTGAAGATTTGCTACAAGCACTGAAAAATCATGTTTCACTTACTCTTCTAATATTTAACTTATTTTTGTGATAGTGTATCATTCACTGAAAGCCTAAAGATTTGAAGTGCTTCACAAAAGTGGGGAAAATTGTTAAAAAAAAAAAAGTTGGGAAAATTAGCTAACTTGTTTATCTTGATTATAGGAAGTACTTCAGCTGATTACTTGTAATTTTGTTGTTGTTGTTGTTGCTGCTGCTGCTGTTAACATAAAATAACACCCAACTCTAAAAGTATATTCAGTTTTTCAGTTATTACCTCTTGACATTTTTACTGCTTTGAAAGAATGAAAAATTAATTGAAAATAACATATTGTTTGATTTTGCCCATTTTTAAGACTACAATTGCCAGAAGATCATATTGGCAAATAAACAAAGGATATAAATCAGAGTAACTTTTCTAATACTATTAAGTGGTAAAAACAGCAATAAGAAAACTGCAGTAGATTCTGCCAGGAATCCACTATTAAAATTGATTATTAAAAGGTTCCAACAGTAGAAATTTTATCTACGGTTTACATATCTGAACATAGAAGAAATGGACTTAAACATGTGTGCTTTCTGTTTCACATAAAGTAGCAAATTACCACTGTACTCCCCATTACTGTGGGAATATAGGCAGCCTTCCTCTATGCAAAGCCTATCAAACAAAATTTATTTGCATTTATGTTTTTGAAAAAAGTTTACAAGACTTATCAGTAGATTTTGGAGGTAAAAGATGGAGGAGGCACGAAGCAGAATTAAAATAGCTATAAGATTCACAAATACAACTATTTTGTAGTATCATTAAGCGCATTAATCAATGATGATGCCTAAGAATCATTCTATTATTTGCCCTTTGGGCAAACTAGTCATTTCCAAAGCAGATTTTTTTAAAATATTTTTATTTTTCCATTCAAGAGTAGCACTAAAGTATTTGTTTATTGTATTAAAAATATAAAGGAAATCACAAAAAACTAAAAGCAGCTCTCCATAGGATATCAAACCATATCTAGTCTATTTGCTGACCTAGGAAATTAAGTTCCAGTGTGCAGTAAATAAACATTTGAAGAGCAGCAAGTCAGCCAATGTAATTAAAAATATTTAATAGCGCACAAAGTTCGAAGGCTGCATTGCACTCTGTGGGAGTTGCAGAGAGTGAGAGAGAGAGCACACAAATAAATACACAGAAAACTGAAGGAAAAATACATGGTAGTTGTAATTTTCAAAAATGTTGAAAATGCAAATTTGGTTGTAAAGTAGCAGTTTTAGTGATTAATTTGAGATAATTATGTAACACTAAACACTTCCCCTTAGGGGCTAGCCATCTCACTGTAAGAAATGTACAAGTGTCATTATTTAATCAGGTAACTATGACCCCATTCGTACCCCACTGCTAAAGAAATAATGTTGTATAATCTTAAGCTCATAACACCCTTGCACAGATGATTAGATAGATGAAAGCTTTTAAACCTATGTAGTTTTTTTGGTCCACTTTCCAGGCAACAAATATCAACAAATCATCTAACGTCCGTACTTGTAGATTACGAATACAACAGCTGTTACAACTAAAATGCAAAGAAACATGCACAGTACCTGCAAATTCATAGATAAGGACTGAAATCTGAGGAAATAGAAAGAGGAAAGGCAAAATTTTATTTCACTTTCATACTACAGCTCTATTAATTTTGATTTATGTCATGTAACAAGAGGACAAACCCAGTGTATTCTCTTTGGCTTCCTTAACCTCTGCCTGACAGCTGCAAGACAGGGTGAATTAATTCTACCTACCAGAAGCAAAGCAATAGCCAGCGCTGGACAAAAAAGGGAGCACCAGATGGAGGTGACTGTGTTGTAGAATCGAGTCTTTCATATTTAATACCTGCTAGTGCAAGGGCCAAGCATGGCAAAAATCCCAATATAATGTATCATTTAACACAGTCCTTCGCTAACTTTTCTGTGTGTATGTAGGTGGGAAACTGCTGCAAACAACTGACATAACACACAAGCCAAAATATCCAACTCTACCATAGATCTAGAGTGACAGTAATCACTCCAATCATTGCTAGAGAAATGACTAATTTTTGTTCTACTTGTTGCAACTAGAATATTTTAATACCAAAAATAACTAAGATACAAGCATCAGTCAAAATGAATTGGCTTATTGTTGTTCTGTTGTGACAGGGACAGGTTTCATCCGGAGTAAGAATTGCACTCTTTGAGCACTGAATGGAGAACTGGTAAAAATCAAGGCCTGTAAACATAACGCATAATTGTCGATTTGATTTTTTCCTAGGGTCTCCCTACTTTCTGAAGCTTTAGGGATTCCTTTTCCAAGCTTTCTAACACAACCACTACCAGTGACATAGCAAAAACAGTGACTCCAGAAGCTGAGGATTCAAGAGAAAAAAAAAGGCAGTACTATGAGACATGTCAAAAATGGTAAATTAAAAAGAAAAAAAAAAGGGGGGGGGGAGAGAGAGAGAGAGAGAGAGAGAGAGAGAGAGAGAACAAAGCCAGTCTGTTACAAAGAGCTGAATTCATGTTATGTTTCAGGCAATCCAAATTACATTTTCAGTTTCAGCTTTGAAGAAATTAAGCATAAAGGAACAGATTAAATCAGCCTGGAAGTCAAAATCCAAAAAATCCAAATACATTTTAACTTAATGAGGCATTTATCCAGTACTGTAAAGCTGTCTGAAAATCTTTGCTAATTTAAAATCAGATTTCTGTCTTTGAATACTTCACATACCATAATTATCAGCAATTTAATTAGTTTTTTTTTATTATATTAGTTTGTAGAAGTATGGTAAAATCTTGATTCAGGCATGTCCGTCCCTGTTTATAACTTTTCAATCAATCGGCCGATACGTTAGGTACACCTCCCAGTCCTGGTGTGCTCTTTGGCTGCAGATCAGCAGGCAAGGCTGGTGTCCCATAGCACGTGGCCTGGTTTCTCCTGGAAGGAAACCCAGGAGGAAGCAGCGGTGCACTCCGGGAGCTCCCCAGTTTGCCTAACGAGGGGATCAGGATGGCAGTGTTCAATGCTGAACGTGCACGTCCTGTAGCTTAGACACCATCACTGCAGACTGGTTTGTGACCAACAGTGCAACCTTGCCAAAATACCACTCCAGCTAAAAGCTCGCTCAAGCCACGGATGTAATTATATCACCTACTAGCCAGCAAGTTGCTAGAGCAGGTTCCAACCTATGATTTATACTTTATTCCCATCTTTTAGATAACAGGAATAGCTTTAAATCAAATGGCACAGAGATCGTCTCCTCTTGCAGAGGTATCAGTGATGCATTCTTGGAAATTAATGCATGACTCTGACATTGATCATGGCCTCTGTAAGTGGTCAAAACTTGGACTACTGGAGAATGTCACTTAGTGTCCATTTTTACCTCTCATAACATGAAGAATTGTATCTAAGTCTTGTTGCTCGTGCAGGATTGAATCTTCCTGTGCCAAACCTTGGAGCTGAAAGAAGGAGACGTTACTCTGACAGGTCATTTTCTAAATGAGACCAGTAGCTCTTTGAAGTTGCTCGGAGGCTTCAAATACTAGAATTAGCCCCGGCAGAGCTGGAAAAGTAGCAGAGGACTGGTGAGGTGTTCAAAGGCAGGTATTTTCTGTCTCACGAGTTTGTGGTGTTGGGCTCCAAGATTCATCACATTAGCAAACAGTGCATATAGTACAAAAACATGTTACCCAGTAAAACTCAAATCTGTCTATGAACTATGTATGACATAGCTTGCAGTTTTGTCCACTCAGCAGGAAAGATGAGAATCAGAGCCCCTTTTCTGAGATGAAATAAGAAATAAAAAGGTAAGCAGTGTTTGATCATCACAGGCTATCGAGTTTTAATTTGCCCTGTCTATGCTGGAGGCAGAACAAACTGACAATGGTCAATAACAACGAAAAGCTACTGCTACCATAGGAATTTCATTATTCAGAAAAATAGAAATGGGCCATGCCCTTTGTTTATGTAACTTGCAGTCTAGTTAAACCACCTCATGGCAAACAAAAAGTTTTGTCATAATATAATGATTAAACTGTGGGATAATCTGGCCTTAAAAGGCCTACAGCTTGAGTTTTTCATTTAATTTTAAAATCAATTATTCTGACAAAAGAGGTTGCAGCAGCAAAAAGATCAACTGATGATTTTCAAACAGCTCATCAAAGCAGAATATCTATCACACTTTGTATTATTCACCAGCTGTGTTTTATAGAACCTACTCATCAGCTTGAGGCTTCAGAGTCTTTCTCTATTTACAGTGCTGCATAACCTCCTTCCAGAGCTTCTCCAAGATGCAGATGCCCCCCATAATTTCTTTGAGAGAAATGAAATTCATTGACAGTCCCATCCATATGGGGGGGGGGGGGAACAACCAAATAACAAAAAAAAAGTTATTTAGTTAGTTTATTTCTTTAAAAAAAGGAGGGGGGGGGGGGCTTAACTAAACCCTAGTAAAGATAAGGGAAGCAACAATTCATATATCAGTAATTCAGGTTTTTCATAGATCAGGCATTATTTTTTTTTCCTTAATTAGATATTTAAGTGACACTTATCATTAGGGGACATAACTGAGAAATTCATTTTGA
Organism: Rhea pennata; assembly: GCF_028389875.1. Lineage (NCBI taxonomy): Eukaryota > Metazoa > Chordata > Aves > Rheiformes > Rheidae > Rhea > Rhea pennata. The sequence goes on from NC_084669.1 coordinate 26,148,655, forward strand.
GAAATATATATCTGTATTTAAGATTCAGCCCATGGATATCAAAAAAAAAAATGCACTGAAAGATAGGCTTTACTTCCTAGTTCAAAAGTACTACTTTTAGCCTCACAAAGTAGCTTAGCAAGGGATATTGGGTCTACAGGTTACAAAGGCAGATGTGAGCACATACGTAACTTAATTCTCATTCTGTCTGCCGATGTATACTCTAAGAATAGTAGTGAGAAGTAGTTTCTTCCTGGTCATGCCTTAATCATCACTGTCACCATAGCACACACACTGAATATTTCAAGTGCTTAATTTTATTAATGCTTGTAAAGTGCTCAGTATAGTAATACAGTAGAAGTGATGTGTAATGCTTAAGTACTTTTACTACTACTTATTGATAATGTGCACATCAGTGACTATTACTCCTCTGTTATACTAGATGCATTCATCTATATGTACTGGTCTTACCTCAGGTTGCGAAACATTTTCGCTGTATAAAATCAAGTTCTTGTGAAAAGGGAAGCTTCTTCCTTAAGACAAAATGGTATATCAACATTTTACTTTTTAAATCTATTTTAAGGGGGCACTCTGTGGAAATAAAATTCATTTGTTATTGATTGGAAGAGATGAAAATTCAAGTGAAAGATATTTTGCTTCAGTGTTTTTTTTTTTTTTAAGGATTTACAAATCAAAAAAAAAAAAAATCAATTTCATCTCCAGTAAAAACCCACTACTATTGCCATGGCTTTACATTTTGAGCTGAAATCACTCATTTTCGCAGAAATCTCTCCCTGTACTGATTTGTGGTACTGATTTCTCATGCCAGAGATACCCAGAGGAGTCACAAAAAGCTCTAAATGAAGTAAACTTTCAAAACTCTACTTTCATTTTTTAAAAAAAGCAATTACCCAGCATGAGGGTCACTGTAAAAGCAATACCCAACAAATCAGAACTTGAGCTGTTTTCCTTTCTATTACTTCGCGTGTAAAGTGACCAATATTTTTAACGTTCTACCCAATAATTTTATGTCTAGATAAAATCTGCATTTTGACAGTAGAGAAGAAAACAGTGCCCTAGAGGGACATCCATAGCCTCATTTTCCAAAGACACCTGTTATCTCATAAGAAAAGGGGGGCTTTTAGCTTTATCTATCACATGCAGGAACAAATCTACAAATCTTCAGTGCTTCTACATGTCAAAAAGTGAGCTGCTATTTAAATATACACCTTCTCATTACATCCTGCTCTACAATTTCCAGCAGCATCTTTGCAGCTACATTGCTAAATGTAATTTCCTTGTTCTCTTTCAACAAATTTATGAAAACAGATAAAACTTAAACAGAAAGGGGTTAAAAGAATGATGGGCCCTCAAGCTCCTGCCTCTGAGTCTCACCATCTTCAGAAGAGTCCTGCGTGCATTTCCTGTTATAACCAGCTACAGCAACTCTTAACACACAAAAGCAGCATTGAGAAAGTGTAGTGTTCTTTTAAGCCAGAAAGTTAAGACAAAATAAAAAAGGAGCTGTGACACTTGGCATCTCTCTGGATACTCCCAGCTCTGTAGGGATCAGAGTCTGGAAAAAAAAAAAAAAAAAAACATGTAAAACCTGCTGTAAGGAACATTTGATCCTAATATAACGTGGAAAATGATGCTTTGTTCAGAACTACGCAACCATGGAGACAAAACTAGCAGTTCTTCTGGTGAATCTCCTAACTTTCTTTCTAAATTTGTCTTGAAAGGTGTGCTGGCCCTCCTTATGCACCTGTCATCTCTGACCACATTAGGGTGCATACACCCACACAGCAAAGATCAGGAAGAAGACTCTGAGCTTCTGATTAGTTCAGCAGAAGGTGTCTAGTGGGGGAAAAAAATACATCATGTTAAGAGGCAAGATTTATAATCAAAGCCATTCCATCAGGAGGTAGGGAGGTATCTTCCTACTTTGGAATTTAGTACTTTTATTTGCTTGACTTGGGTTTTTTCTTAGTCAAAACAACATTTTGCCAGTTTATATCTGCAGGTTTGCCTCAGTGCCTTCCCTTTCTTCCTGAGCATCTTCTGCCATTCCTATTGACTGTGGTGGCACTGTGTACTGACAGATGATCAACAGCAGCACACATCCTTGTGGATGAAACTCTGCCAGCCTCCTGTGGTGACAGCAGATGTATTTACTATTTCTCATGTCTTGTAGGAGCCAATGCTAACACAGGGAAGAAGCCAAGAACTGAGAGCAAGACTAACAGCAGGAATAATATTATGGTCCAAAGGGCAGTGAATTCACTTTTTAACTAAATAAGACTTTCATAGGAGAATACATGCCGAATTACCAAAATGGTTACACAGCCTTTCTGACTGCTAGAGAGACTTCTACTGCCAGAACAAAATAAAAATATAACACTAATATAAACTACCATAAGGTAGGGTCTAAACCCAATAGCGTTTAGCAAGGCTACCGCAACTAGGACACTGGAATAGTAAAAGCTTAATCGTCATTTTCAAATGTACATTACAAATCTGTAAGACAGGCTCAAATATGGTGGAAGAACTGAAGAAGTAGAAATAATCAGACCTCACAATTTATGCTGGAAGTAAGACAAGCTTCACTTCTCCCAATTCAAACTCCTACCTACATTATGCGATTTACCTTACCTTACCTTACCTTGTGGGAAGAGGAGTATCAGAGTTTTGAGTAAAAACCTTGTTCCTGGCTACCAGATTCATGCACAGACCATACCAACAATGAACCCCCCAAAAAGGAAAAGACTAATTTTTTGCAAAGAGTTTAAAGACCTCTTATTAGACTACTGCTCTGAGTCTTATTCCTGACATCTTAGTGTATAAGAAACCCAGCAGCCCAGTAATGGTGGCATCACTACCTTGCTGTGCTCCAGCCACCAGGCTCAAAGAGGAAAGCTTTCATTACTCAGGGATCTAGCAACAGTGATATTTAGTAAAATGATCATCAGTCACCAAAAAAAAAAAAAACAAAACAAAAAAAAACACTTTTTAAAAAATGTATGATTTTCTGCTGTGCTCTGCACTCACTGCAATCAGTGAGTTCTGCTGGAATCCAAGTGGGGGAAATTTTTCATCAGCATAGACCTATCAATTATGAGAATGTCAGCCCTGTTGGAAGCCAGACTCAGACTTAGGTAGGCTGTTTATGTGATGGCTAGACCAAGACAGTAGAAAAGTATAAAATCAGTGGAATACTTACAGAAACAGTGAGATAAGAATTACACAGAAGTTGCACACGAGTCCCAGGTCACTACCATCCCTTCCCCCATTCTTTCCTGGGTTTAGGGTTGGGGGGGGTGCTTTTTTACAGTTTCAGACACACACACTCATATGAGCATGTCAAAAGTTCACATATATTTCAAATATATAGTTATTATTGAAAATCCTCATGCATGAACAATGTTTGCTAACACTCTAACCTACTGAAATGCAATCACCTTTGCTGTTAACCAAAGAAACAACACAGGAACCTATGACGAAAGACAATCTAGTTGATTCTGTTGCCAATTGTACAGATCATTGTAGACAGTTACATCAGCAGAATTAAAACACTTATATTCTACAAAAAAATAACTTCTGATTTCTATTAGGTCCAAACCTAAAACACTCATTCTACATTTGGTAGTTAAATACTGATAACTAAACAGAGCAACTGATCTTAAGAATATATTCCTACTGAATTAACAACTGCTTTCTAAGAGTATTTAGACCAAAGAATTGGCCCCAAACAATATTGCAACATTTTGTAGGATTAAGAGAAATTCTAGCATGAATTATTTGCCCCAGATTTCCTGACTAGATACTAGAACAGAGTTCCTCAAGAGACTCAAAAGAGTTGGAGGCTATATCCAAAGAAGTTGGATTAGTATACATTAATATCCATAGTGTTACAAAATATCCATAGTGTTACAAAACTATCTCAGAAAATAGACTAGTTCATATTAATCACCATTTCTGTTCAATTATTCAGACATACATACAATGTTACCTCTGATAACACTGAGCCTTTTATTAACTCATCTGAATCTATAAAATTGGCATAGATACCTAAAGAACTGAATACAGGCACCTGAAAAAAATGACTGCTTTCACTTTCGTGGAACCATGCACGTTTCCAGAGCACAGTGTTGCTGTCAATATTGCTTCTTTTTTACGTCCCTTTGGAACCAAAGTTTATCTTGTTAAACTATCATCTTTAAAATCTTAAGAAATAGCGTTGTTACCATATGACTTCCAGGTAATCTAATCAAGGCTTAAATCCCGATGCAAGGTAACAATTCAAACATTACCAGAACAAAAACAGGAGGGGGTTTTGGTGGTAGTGTGGGGTTTTTTGTTTTTTGGGGAGGGGGGGTGTTTTTTAACTAAAGAAATTCCAAGTCACTGACCTAGGCAGTAAAGATATACTGATTTACACAAACTGAGGACCTGGACCAGCAAGTAGAAAGACACCTTCCCTCCAGGACAGGCCAAAACATATGGCTCTATAAATGACTCCATATGGCCCTATAAATTACCTCTTCCTCACCTATATTGTATTTGATTCAGCATCTGCTCTTTAATTTTACTACATACTTTTTACTGTATTCCAGAACCACTCTCAACTAATATATTTAGCAATACTATATAAGCGTAAGTCTATATGCAGTTCTACAGTCTGCATATAAAATGAGTAATTTTTTGTCAGTCTTCAATAGCAGCAAGAGATACAGTACAATCCTACGTGATTCACCCTAAGAAGTTCATTAGATTTGTAGATCTTCCAAGAGTAAAAAATATACCCCTGCTCTGCCATGGGAAAATCACTTATCCCCTGCTTTCTTTGCTTCCTTGCACACAAAGGGTTACTATGCTTTTCCAGCATATATTTGTGACATCCTCTACCATATTCCAAAGAGTAACTCAGAGCTATTTATTCCTTTAATTGCTTAGATTCTTTCCCTGGATAAAAGGAATTGTCATCCAACCATATAGAAAGCTTGCATTTTTTTAATTTTATTTTAATATTTTACAAAGGTACTGGCAAATTATTTCCCTGGTGTTCTTTCAGAGCCAAAATAACTCATATTAGTAAGTACCACAGTTTTATGGATGAAGATCAATCAGTAAGCTTAGTTCTATTAACTCAGTCTGGAAGCAGAAGTGTGTCTACCAGTCCAAAAAAAACAAAAAACAAAAACACCCCCAAAACTTGGAGTTCTCACAACTAGTCCTATCCAACAACCACTAGAGAAATTTAAATGATCTTATGTGCCTTTAGTTTTGCATACATATATTTATATTTTTATACATATATTTAATAGATCTACGGCCAGTTCAGATCTGGAGTGATTTCAGTTTCACAGGACTGAAAAGAACAGCAAGTTAGAGATAGCTACATGTTACATACACAGCAGCATACATCACACAGCAACACAGCACTAGCGTGGTTTCTATTTATTTAAAATAACAATTTCATTACAAACTGTATGGAAGACCTTCATGAGCCTTCTTAACTCACCACCAATTTTCATTAATCATAATGTGACAGCTCTATCCTTTTTCAATTCAGTCACTGATAGATTGTTATCAGTGCAAAATTGAAAATAAATACTAGACTTGAAAATTTGAAGGAAGACTTGTTGGGCTTTCTTGGTGGATCGGGGTTTGGGGGTTTTTGTTTGTTGGTTGGTTTTTAAATGGTCTTTTATACAGATCACAAAATAAGCCACAAGAGTCCAACATTAGCTACCACCTGTCACTAATGAAACAGACCTCTGAAAAATTAAAAATTAAATATTTAAATATATATACACTGTAGAAAGATGTTATCACTTTTGTAAGATGTAATATTTAAAACATGCAGACTTTATGACATATTACTTTGTAAAGTGTATAACTTTCACGTTAGATACTAAGGATACTTATATAAATAGGATAAGCTGTTGACTAAAATTTTTGTTTGTTCTAATATCATGAACACACGCTTGTACACAAAGTCCCCATTCAAAGGCAAAGTTCCTCAGAACCAGACATCCTTCAAGGGAAGTCCGTTTGATTCTTAAGCCAAAAACCAGAACATTCAAATCCATAATTTAAGCCTGAATTTCAGCCAAAACGATTCTTTTATTACTCTTCAGAATAGCCGTAGCAACCGAATCAAAACTTTCTGAATGGGTAACAGCTAAAAATTGTCGTGCTGTCATACGTCAGTGAAAACTGGAAAGGAACGAGTTAGCTGCATGACTTCACCTTTACCCACGTATTTGCCTTTACTCTAACTCAAGTTAGCCTCAGGAGAGGGAAACAGGAAGAAACAGAAAGAATATGATCTGTTTTTCTGCCCTAGAATTTTGCTACCTAGGTCAGTCTTAGAACGGGCTCGCAGAGAAAACCAAGGTAATGCACCCAGAGTCTGGTAGCGCCTGTTCTCGGAATAAATCAAACACTTTATTCCACACGTTAATCCATAATTTCTCATAAGTACTAAAAGGGAACTTAAAAAGAAACTTCTTACTTCACAATATTCTCGTTGGCTCTCTAGAGATTCCCTGGGACGTAGATTAATTAAGCAAACTTAACTTTTTAAATCTTGTGTGCACAAAGAGATAATTTTGAAGTCTGTCATTCTTGTACATAGCAGATTCAGATGGAAAGCAACCTATTAAAAAACCTTAACAAATATTAAGATCTCTCTTGCTTTCTTGTAGTGTTGCCTCTTTTCGCACTTTTAGACTTGGAATCAGCTCAAATACAGGTTAACAGATCTGTAAAAGGAAACCGTTATCTAAATAGTAAGCACTATCCCTTTAAAATGGTATTTAATTCAAACTTTAAAATAGTATTGATACTTATTTATCTCAGCTTCTTCTCAGCTACCCATAATTATTGAAAAATCTACAATTTGGAAGTGCAGGGAAGTTAAATATGATAGCACCATCAAATTCAAAGGCAATAATTTTTATTTTGCCTATTAAAACACACTCAGCTACAGAATATTTGCCTCCTTTCCCCAGAGCTATTTTGGTCTTTAAAAATACAAATGTAGTTGTAGGCTTCAAGTCACTGTGGCCACTCTTAGATTTAAATGAGGCAGTATTCTTCTCTACTGCATTTTACAGACTATTTTCAGTCTGATTGTATTTAACAAAGAAGTGTCCGCTGCTCAGAGTGTGGAAGCCTGTTTGTACAGCGGAAAAATGGTACAAACTGGGGGTTATTCTCCAACCCATAGTAACGTGAGGTTTTTAGTCCATTTTAACATGCTGCATTTCCTGTCTCTCGTCTCCAACATTATCATTTTGAATACGAATACCAGAGACGACACATCAGTAATTTTCACTTCTATTAGTATCCTGTATTTGCTGCTTGCAGCAAAAAAAATATTACGCTATAGAGGCTAGTGATATTTAATTTCTAGCTCTGGATTTCCCAGTACAAGCACTGTTTTCTTATTTGCAAAGTATCTTCTGTTTACCAGACTGAAGAGATGAATAGGTTTATTGTATAGCATGCTTTCTGGGTACAAATAAACTGACACTGACACGAGAGTATCAATAGGGAACAAAGGGAATAAAGAGGAGAGGTTTCCATCCCATCTCTGTCTCTGGTAGAAGTAAAACTTCTTTTCTTTAGAGCTTGGGTATATTTGCTCCTTTCTCTTCAGTTCCCACAGCACCCGTTCCATCTCGACTACTTTCCTTCCACTTCTCAGTAATCCATAACCTTTATCAACTGTACCGTCACTTCCATTATGTATCTTCATGACTGCAAATTTGAATATATTTTATACAGAGAACTGTTCATGTTTGACCCTACTTTGGATGCACAGGTTTCAGATCTGCACGCTTCAATTTGGTAACAAGCACATCATTGCAACAAAGGTTATTATTTATTCCAACATACTGCATCACATTGGAAGACAGCATAACACACTACTTAAATTATTATGCAAGAAAAAAAGGACAGTTTCCTTACGTGTTGAAAAAAAAGTAAACAAAAAATATAGTCTTATATGTGAAAACAAGAAACCAGATTTTGTAAAATGGTTCACTCTACTACTCTGTATTCTCCCAACTGCCTCAAGTAGAGTCACTCTTAAACCTAACTATACCACCCTGAAATTAATGAGGGTCCACTCACAGAATCAAAATTTGGATACTGAGACAGAAGTAAAAAATAAAAATAAAAGTATTTACATATGCGAGCAGAATTCCAACAGGAAGCCACTGCTCTGATCCTGTGAGTAAAGTCTACCTACATCAAAATCAGTAACAAACAGAATAGCAAAAAAACATTTATTTTTGCACATATGCTTCTCTCAGAGCATTGGCTCTATAAAATTAGAACTGTTGTATGCACACAGTTGACAGCAGTTGACTGACAATTTGGGAATTTTGCTTTAATCTGCCACAAATAGGCAGTGGGAGAACAGAAAGCTTGGAAAACTTGGGAAAGATGGTAATTACCAGCCTCTGCTACACCACTTACACACTTGAGAATGATTACATATATTGGCAGGAAGTGAAGAGTCTTTACATTATTAATCTTATCATCAACATTTATAAAATACTTTAAGTAGCATGAAGGTATTACATATGCAAAATTTAGGTATTTACATTACCTCACCATTACAATAGCATCAGAACATCTCACTGTCTTTAGTATTTGAGTACCCTGACAGCCTTTAAATTATTTGTCCTCAGAATAGTCACACAAAGCAAGGGAAGTGTTATTAGACCCATTCTTCCTGTGAAAAGATGTAGGTGTAGAGAGATTAAAAGGCATGCAGGAAGATTGTAGCAAGATACAGATCTGAATAAAAGTTACATGCTTTAAGTTAAAGAACCAATGAATGAAATAATCTTCCCCTTTTGTGTGAAGTACAAAAGATGTACAAAAAGAATCCTTTGACTTTGATTAAAAAAAATAAAACAACTACATGGACTTCAACTCATCTCAGTGAGTATTTGCCTTGAAATATCTTTGCCAAATAATTTCATGCAACTTGCTATATATATTCAACATATTCTTGATAGTCCAGTCCTTTGACAATTTCTTACGCTAATTAGTTCCCAGTGGGGAGAAGGGTTTGGGGACAGTACTTCTCAGGACAATAAACTTAGTCCATGCGCCCTCATTCCACCACCACCCTCTTTTTTTTATTTTTAGGCAGGTGTCATCATAAAAGTCAAGCTAGGGGCTAATAAAGTTTTGGTAGTATTTTTGGTAAGACATTTTCTCATCATAAGAATCCCTGCAGCAACTATTCCATTTACAAAACTGATTACCAATTTCATTCTTTAATTTCTTCTGCTGGCTGCCAGCAACTCAATTTTTGAATGTAATACAATAAAAGCAAATGGACAGGACCCAGATACAGTAAAACTGCACATAGCCAGAACAGTAGCTTCATCTGACATGCTTATTCTAGTCCTAAGCTTCTAAACCCGAGAAATAGTCACCCTTGCTATAAAGGGATCCACTTTAATATGAATAACTTTGTAAGGATAAATACATCAGAAAGTATTCTGAAACCAAGTCAAGGACTTTCTTTTTTAAAAAAAAAAAAAAAAAAAGAAAAGAAAATTATAATTGCAGACTGAGAATAAAATAAATTGTCTCATGGATGAAAGCTATGGGAGCAAGAGAATAAGAAAGTTTGCATTCCTAACTAGAAAGTGTTTTCCTGTGTACAATTTTAGAAAACAGTAGCGGACCACGTAGAATTAAATAGGGAGTACCGAAATGTATTTTTTCAGAGATTTTCTTTTTCATGTCTACTAAAGTGACATTCTGTTTTATTTTAAGGAAATCAACTTATTGATTGAGAACTGTATCAAATCCATTTTGCCATTTCTTCTGCTAGCCTAGAGAGCAAACAGTGAATGTTAGACTAAAATTAATTAGGACCCAATAACTGAGGCCATCTGCTATATCTTCTGGATATTAAGGATTCTGTTTCATGCCTTGGCTTTGCTAGTATCTAGCATTCAATGAGCTGAACTATCACTGTACTAACTAGTGCTATACTAACCAGTGCTTTAAACAGTTAGGCATGCTAACCACCGCATAGCAAGCGGAAAAAGAATATGCCCAATCATTAATACACAACAAGGAAAGCAATGTTTAACCACAAAAATAACAAAAATCTGCTTAAGCATTTTTAAAGCATGACTTCAGAGTTCAAATAGATAACTAGACTTCAAATAGATAACTAGGATCAAGAAGTTATTTAACAGCTACTAAGTTTACATGAACAAATAAAAGACTATATGAACATTTACAAACAGTCCTTTGATATTAATTCATTTAATTGTTTTTAAAAACTATTGAGAGGGCTTGTCATTGAAACTCTACTACTAAATACTCACATGCTCCTTAAAACAACATACCTTAGAGAAAAGATCCAAAACCACCATATTATAGTGTCTTGAACTTATTATGCTGATTAGGACTCTGTTAGCTTTTTATTTAGTCCTCATATTCAAATATTCTCTATTTCTCATAGATTAGTGTTATATTCTTTTAGTATTTCAGAGTTCACCTCTGATTTATGCTCCATCATATTCATTATCCGTGGATGCAAAAACACGTGGCACGTGTGGCATATACGATTTAGTAATACTGGCCATTCAACATTTTTCATATACAACAATAAAAAAACTGGAAATAAAAAAACTGGTTGGAAAACCATAAAATAGATTTTTCAAAGACAGTGATTCTATATAACCTTCCTTTTAATGAGCAATTCAGAGACCTATTATGGTAACAAAACAAACTGCATCCATTCTTGAAAATTGCTTTATATATAATTTTTATATATATATATATATATATATATATATATATAAAATTAGCTACACCTTGACTTCTGAGTATACTTCCACACCACAGATCATTTTTATAATAAAATACCTTGTTAAAAGTTTTTAAATGTGGCAACACTTGGTAAATTACTATATAAGGTAGTTAGACAACTGTAAGCATTTAAAAATTTAACAGAAAAATCCTAATCTCCATTAGCAAAATATGCTCAGAATTCATATCTGTTACCAGTTAAAGATAATAAGAAGCTTTGAACAAGTAGAAACTTGAACTGAGAGTATACTACAGTGATTTGGTAGGTACACTGATATGTACTCATTCAAAGTAAAGTTACAAGCAGAGAGATCATGTAAATAAAAGTTGTGGGTTTTGTTGTTGTTTTATTAGAGAGATCTGATCAAATTAGTAAAAAAAAAAAACAGCAGAATAAAGCATCCAGAAAAATGGATTGAATTATCAAGCACTTAGTCTTACATAAAGAAAATATGAAACATTCCTTTACACAGGATGAGCACAACCCACTACACTATCATCTGGAATAGTCTGATTTTATTGATGAAGCAACAGCATGTCTTCCGTCTAGTTTTAATTTGCTTAGATAACAGATGCCCTGCCATAACTAAATACAGACAAATACGTAGAAAAGGGCAGGAAGGAAGCAATTTCCTTCTCAGTGTGATTACACCCTTGAGGATTTGATTTGTGTAGTAAAGAAATATTGATCTGAAAGTCTTCAACATTTCTGTATTACTAACACTATTGCATCGCCAAAACCTGAACATGACAGAAGTAGAAAACTTCTCTTCTTGGAAATGCAAGTGTGTTTATTAATTGCCTATAAATTACAAGCTTCTAAAAACAACTTTAGATTCACAACATTTACATTTTGTTTTGAGAAATATTATATCAGTTACTCCTGCCCCAAAATATTGATAGCATAATTTTATATTTGTATCTTTTTTTTAAAAAAAGGATATATATATATATATAGAGAGAGAGAGAGAGAGAGTAAATGAGGTTTGGCTGGGGAGTGTGGGGGGGTGACTTGTGGTTTTTTTTTTTTTTTTTTTTTTTTTTTTTTTTTTTTTTTTTTTTTGGCATGGCACTCCATTCAGAGTTGAGAAAAATGAAGCTTGATGCTGTAGATACTGTGAGTTTGTATGGGCTCAGTAAGAGACTGAACAGATTTATGGAAAAGAAAACTCGATCATGAGTCTTTAAATGCACAACTATATTAGGCTTGGAAAGCCCCTGAGTGCAAATGGCTGAAGGCTTGGAGAGGACAAGGAAAAAAGCTTATATATGCTTGTCTTCTTTAAATATTTTTTTTTTCCTGTAGGCATCCATTTTCAGCCGCTATCTGAAAAAGAATATCGATCTGCTTAGGTCTCTAGTTTGAGCCTGTTCTTCATGCTATTAAACAAGAGGAGGAAATAATTCACTCTGATTATTAAAAAGAATGTTTTGCTTTAGTTTAAGAGCTACAGTTAGCCAAATTCAAAAGGAAGAAAGCATGGCAAACAAATCCTCATAAAGAAATTAAACGCTTGGTATCAATAAAGCTGAAAGGAATACAGTCACTGTCCCCAATGAAAACATACACAGTATGCACCAAAAACTGTAAGCTACACCTCTAACTCTGTGAAGCAATACATTTTATGCATTAGCATAAAATAAAGACAGAAGCCAAAAAGAGCTAAAGAAACAAAGACAGACAAAGTAATAGATAAACCTGTCTTTGAATAAAAACTAGTTTGCACACATTTTCATTGTGCTATCATTTGGGTTGTTGTCAAAACTGACAAAAAAAAGACTGGGAATGAAAATACCTATGCCTGATCACTTTTTTTTTTTTTTTCAAAAATAAAAGTCTGGTATTGCCACTTTTCTGTTGCATAATAGAAAAAACATGTGTTGTTTTCCCTGTCAATATTCATTAGTCCAATCAATATCACTGGCACTGTAAAGTAGTTAAAGCAGCTCTTTGTATTTGCCATTCTTCACAGGGCTCCTTTTGAAATTTTCCGTGGACAAAATTTGGGGGAAACATTCTAGTTAACTTTGTTTTGCAGAGGTGGAAGTAGAAATTAACCTTTTTTGTAGTTGAAGAACAGCTGGCTGTTACTGGGGTATGTCACATCGTTTTTAATATTTTTTTTTCACTAGACTATATTGCTGTTCCCTGATAAGTTAAATTCCCAGAATTAAAAACCCATTCACAAGGATTTTAAAGCCTTAGCTTAAGACTTGTCTTTCATTTATGCTTGTTCTCAAAGAACAGTGAAGAATGCCACTCCGTAACTGCCTGCAAGGGCAAATAAAGAGAACTAAAACATGGCCATGAGCATCTTCTTTAAGCTACAGTTGGTTATTAACTGAGATACTGTATATAGTGTGCACCTTATTATGGTTTGGGAAATCCATTGTACCTGGAAAACTGATAAACTCATAAGATTTATTACTTAATATACAATATTTGAGTAGTGCTATAATATCTTAGATAATTCACACATCATTGCCTATCTTTAATTTTTGTAGGCATTAGTGTATGACTTTTCTGCAACTGAAAATAAGCCTTTTCTTTACACTTTATCACAATATTTTTACTTTCTTAAAGATGCAATTCTAAGAGTAGATAAAGAAAACAACTGACATTTTAGTATATTTTGATACTTTCTGAAATTCAACAGCATATGAGAAAAGTTATTTTTATTAGCTCACAGTATAAATGAAGATGAACTATACCTTTCCTGTACATACAGAGGCAGCAAACTCCAACTCCAACCTAAATGCTGTTCACACTGAATGACTGAAGATCCACAAGAGAACACTCGAGCTATGCTCTCAAATACAGAATCAAACTTCTGAATGGTTTTCTCTTCAATGTATTCACAAACCACGCTCCATAGTGGAGTACCAATTTATTATTTTTTATGCAAACAAAGTTGCAGTGAAGTTTAACAGGAGTTAATGTGTTTAAGCCATGCAGAACACAAACACCGCATGTTTACTATTCACTACAGATGCTAGATGCATCGTATTGCCCACTAAAAGTTACAAGGCTGGGCCTGCTGCTGCAGGCTACAAAAATACTTGTTTGGTTTTGCAGCATATGAATTTTGTTTACTGCTTTTAGTTTGGAGCTGAAAATGCAATAGAATCAGTAGATAAACTCTGCGGAGCTGTGCAGCTAATTGCTTTGCTTTGGGCTATGGCATATGTATTACTTGACTGCTAATTTCACTCTCTGATACTGCTTCTTTATAGCAGCAGATGAAAATGAAGCTCTAGTATCCTGTTCAAATAGGCTGATAAATATGTATACCACCCCTTTGCAATATGTTTGACACACTGCTCACCAATTGTTATGCTTCTGTTTTAAGAAATTTAAAACAATTCTCTAGTTTAGCCTTTATTCTTGCCATTGTCAAACTAAACTTATAAATTCTCCTAGTTTATTCAGCATGCAAAGATAGAATCCCAATTTCCCTGTTTACAGTTCTATCCTTTCACACACTTGCTAGGGCTCTAGAGCATTCTGGCTTGTTTGAGGTGATTTCTTCTTTTTTTTTTTTTTTTTGGCATAAAATGTCTGACCGACACACTGTCATACGCTTCTAAACCAACTTCAAGAGAGTAACAGCAGCAGACTTCCCCAGATAAGCAAACCCCAACAAAAACACCATTCCAAGTGCATAAAACCTATGAATTCAAACCAAAATGCAGCATCCCACTGGGAACAGGAAATGTTGCTATTCTAGTTACATCAGAGCTGGCTCTAAGCACTGCCTGAGATAGATACACCTGTGCAGCCTAAGAGGGAGGCTGAAGAAACTACAGCTTTGGCTGCTTGAAGGATCATATGCCAAAGCAATATGCCTAATGCTACCATTAAAAGCAGTAGGACACCATGGATACTACTGCCTCCCAGGCCACGATAACTATGCAATAGTGCATCCAAGAAAAGCAATACAAACAGAATCATTGTGATATCAAAAATAAATTGAATGAAACTGAAAAGTCAGTTTAAGAAGCCAAATCATGCTGGTCTAATTCAGATACATATACATTTCTACTAAAACACTACAGCAGATTATCTGTTCTGACACCACTGATATACCAGGAAACATCAACCGTTTCTTAGCTGTCAAGCTTGTAACAATTACCTCCACAGCTTTTTAAACTGGTGCATCAACAAATGCTTTTTTTTTTAAAAAAAAAAAAAAAAAAAAAAAAACTAATTAAGGAGAGAGTCTAGAGCCAGACAGAAGGGGAAGCGAAAGGGGAACAAGAGAATGAGGAATAGGGAGAAGGGGAAGGAAAATAAGAAGAGCTGAAGCAGTCTGGACATGTTAAGAATGAGAGAGCTTGTAATGATCAAGACTTCTACGTGTTTAGGTACAAAGTCGAAGAGACTGAGATTTAAAAAAAAGAAAGAACCCCACCCCCACCAACCTAGCATATGCGAACTTTCAAGTTCATACTTATTTGTTAAATTAACAAATATGTATAAATACATGAGAAGTATGCAATTTTAGATCCTGGGCAACACAAGTCTAGCTTCCTATAGAACAAATCTTCATTGCCTGGCAACCAAAGCTATTTTTATGTCAAACTATAATAATTCATCTCAGCTGTATTTACTGAGAATTTAGGGGTGGAAAGAAATCACTTAAACCTTACCTCTTCCCATTTGCCCCTCCAATAGTCTGACGTTTGAACTTTTCAAAAATAAGATTCACTCTTACATAGAGGCCAAGCTTGGACACTTTCAGCATATAAAGTGCAAGTCTAGGGAAAATTCCGAGTGACAGAAAAGGATACTGTTGAGCAAACGTTCCTTTTGTTCCATTTATGGGTACGGTTTATTTCTTATTTTCAAAATCCTCTGTAGCTTCTAAGGCAATGATAGAAAGTCTGTACAGATAATGTTGCCAAGTACTAAAAGAATATCTTAATTCTGTCATCTAGGACGAGGAAGACATAGAGGCTTTTGAATTCATATATTAATTTCACTACATTATAATCACTGATTGTAACTCATATTTTAAAAGTAATGATTAGTTGTGCTATAAATACAACTTAAGATATTTGCATAGTTTAAGTGCTTTATAAATAGCAATACTTCTGATCCCATCTGAACCTAGACAAAATTCTGAATCCTTTAAATTCAGATTAGGTTCAGCCCAAGGAAGTGATTAGACTGCATATGACATCATATATGCATGTGCAAGCTACATACAGCATACATGCAAATAAGATACAGGACTCCAGTATGATTTCTTCTTTCACCTTCCTCCATTCCATGGATAACCCAAGCAATTTCAGAAAACAGTATCCAAACAGTATCTTTAAAAGAATGCTGACATTGCAGGCTTTGAGAGCATCTTTGCATTTCTTAATTACATGAAATGTCTATAGTTATTTATTAGTTATTCAAGAAAATATGCCAAAATGGTGATCAGCCACAATTTCACTGTCACTGGCAGTTTACGTCCCAGAGTGCAGTCATGCACACACCACCATTCTAGGCATATGTAATAACAAGCAGTACTGAGAGATACGAGTTGAGAGCTGGTAAATGTGTTAATTTCAAATTCATGCTATTCATATACATTTATTTACATGAAGTGTTATGTTAAAAATATATGTGTGTGTACATACACACATGTAAACATAAGTGGATACACACATTCACAGTATTTTTTCTATCCATCATACAGAATCCATACAATTGGAGAAATTTATGGGGAAAGAATGCCTCTGAGATATAGAGGTATTGCAAATATATATCTTAATGGAAACATTAAAGTTCACACTTTAACTGAAAAATGAGACATTCCAAAGATCTTCAATATTTTACTTCCTTTCAATTTCCCAAGAAATAATTTTGTGCCTGGACAGTGCAGAAGCATCTTCTATGCACTATTAAGTAACATAAGATCTGATGTTTTAATGTAGACATATAGTTCTTTTCCACTATATTTAATGAAATTATGCTTGTTAAGCCTTCAGGACATTTTGCATTACACATCTGTTTTGACAGCAGACAGTCCTCTTTGTGACGCAGATCTAAAACTCACAGTTCTTCTGTCTCATACCATGACAGCCACTTCACACTACCTTTTACCCACTGTGGTCCCACCAGGATGACAGTTTATATCTGTCATCATGGCTCTGGACTGACACAGAGTCATGCTTGAACATTCAGGCCAGGGTATACAAATAAAACGCCATTAGAGTGTTTCATCTCAGCACACTATGCAAATAAATAGATGCACACAAACTGCAGGTTCAGCAATGTCATTCTCAGCAAGAGGTCTTATTCCTCTGCGCTAGCCAGTTGGTTGGTGAGGGCATGGCACCGATATAGTTACTTGTTCAGCTTTCACTTGGGAATTACATGCTCAGTATAGCTTTGAGATACCAGTCAAACTCCTCTCTACTTTTTTTCCCCTCCAACAGCACAGTCATGAGGGGAGCTCACATGTGCCAGAACAACACACACTGCCACTAGACAGAGTCCGTGAAACTTTCACATCAGACAGAAGCACGTGTGCACATGCACACACATATACATACACACACAGAGCCAAAACACAAATTAGTACCGTCTTTGACATTCATGTCACACAGCTAGACAAAACTGCATGAAACACCCACTTCTTTAACCTCCACTTCTCGTTCTGGCAGTGACCAAACACTGGGCCAGGAGCACAGCCATCGAGCAATGTTAAGCCCCTGAGCCTAATTAGACTCAGCTACATTCAGTTATTACCAGTGCAAATAAGAGGCTGGCACCAAGGGATCACACACACTCCTTCTCTATATTTACAAATCTAATCCCTGCTACCTTCTCTTTTACTTTAGGATCATGCTGTTACTTCAAATGAATGTCACAAAACTATGGCTGTGGTGTGGTTGTGTCACTGAGAACCCCACATTTATAAAGTGCATACAAATAGAGCTCAAACTTGGTACTAATTTTTTCAGGTAGATATTTTAGTTAAATTTTACTGCAGGGATTTGCATGCAAGGCTATTGTCCATTCCAGTATATGAAACAGAATTATATAGAAAAGTCTCAGATTTTTAAAAAGCGTTAGTAACAGATTAGTACAGTGATGCGGACATAACACTAAATCAGAACTTGAGGCAGACATTCTATTTTGAGTTTTCTTACTAAGATGTTTCATATCTGCATGCCCTGTTTCCTGTACTGTCCTCCAATTGTCTTATTTACTGTAAAACCCTCAGAGAAAAGTTTAGCATTTATTATTTTTCTGTATGATGTATAACATGACTGGTCTTTGATTTAAGGACAAGGAAGTTGTAGCAGTGCAGTTTTTGGACCTAAAAGGCATCTTGCTGAACACTGCGAACTGTTACATTGCATTGTAATTATAAAGCTCACTAGGAAAAACTGAACAAGAACTATCAGCCTGGGAATCTGTGCAAACAAGTTATCAGAAATTGAAATTCCCTTACAGGCATTATAACGGAAACATGACAGAGAAAGGACAGGGGCATAAAGCAAAAGAATGCATGCAACACTTCCGAAATCCAAAGCCCGTTTCTGCCAACAAATGAGGCTAGATATATTACACAAGACTAACATCCTTGGAAGCAGATAAGGAAGGTGTGAGATGAGACTGAAAGATTTGGCCCTGTGTATTTGAACTACTTGGGCTATCTTACTGGTAAGCTTCCATATCTTCTTGTGCATCTCATCTCAGATTTTTTTTTTTTCATATTCATACGATTTACTTTCTGAAAAAAAAAATCGGAATCAGACTAGAAACATGCCAGTTTTTATTTCAAATTAAAGCTGGGAAATGGACAACCAACAACAGTGTTAACTGCTTTACAACACAATGAGATTTACATTTCAAGAATTTGAACAGTCAGATTACACAGAACAAATTGGGAGAACTTGGCTCATGGTCATTTACCAATGGATATATTCTATTTTGTTTTCTTTCAGGTAAATAAATTCCCATATGTGTGAAGAGGAATGAAGGCCAGCTGTAACTTTTTCTTATCTATAAGATACATGATGTATTTGTTCTGCAGGAACAGAAATAGTTTAGGTATTGCACCTTTTATCAAAAGGTTCCTTTTGAAGGAACTTTTGGAAGGTTCCTATGGCACTTCCAGGAAAGTGCTGCTTTATACAACACTGGTGAAGCCTGAGAATGATGCTTAGTCATATTTGAGAAAATGAATTATAATTTTTAGAAAATGTCTCTATACAAAAGCAAAACTCGGGTAAAAGTAGAATTTGACCCTTTAAATGCCTACTTCTGTCCTCCAATATGGTGGATCAGTGCCAGTGCCTTACTAACTATTAACACATTATTCTCCAAAATGAGTAAACATTAAGGTAACATACTCCTGAGTCCTAATGCCAAAACATCTGTGACAGACATAATAATGCAATTCAGAAACTAAAATGGGAAGCCAAAAGAGATAGATAAAAATTCTGGTTAGAATTTCAGCTGATGTATGCAAGACAAGTTTCCTGTGCTACCCAGTGGACATTATCTGCTTTTCTTCCATAAACTGAAAACGTGTCCAAACATTACCCAAACCACAACTGTGCTTGGGATCTCCAAGCAAGATCAAGGCTTCTAGCAATTAAGGCAGTGCAACACCATGTTATTACAGCCGGTACTTGTCCTCTAAGAGAACTTAAGACTTCTAAACAGTCAAATGACTGACAGCCTCAAAAACAGAATAAACCAACTCAGGGAAGATGACTGTCCAAACCAACAAATCATTCATATCTTTTGATTTCCAAACATTCTCCATTCACTTCTTTCTTCCAGTTTGCACTTTTCTATATTCCTATTCATACAACTATGGAGGAAGACTGGAACTTAATTAGGTTCTCCTCCATATTCTTTTGTAGATTCAGCCTAGAAGTTTTTCCAAAAAGTTTGGAGCTCTGAATCAGGCCATGCAGGCAGGTGCATGTGTGTAGTGCAAACACTTAAAACATCCTTTGCCATAACAGGTAGAGAGAGAGAAGTCTAATGCTTTATTCATAATGACGCTTTTCCTGGCTCTGATGCTCAGTGGTTGTTAACATATATAACTCACTTTGAATATCTCCTAATGTAAGAGGTCCTGTAAAGGAGCTTTGAGTATTATAATTGCAAATGATCATCTTTTATGTTGATTCTGTTCTTCCAACTGTCATCGAAAAGGATCAACTGTCCTCAAACTATCTAATTATTCACCAAAGCTGCGTCCTAATTTCTGGTTTATTTAGCCTAGACTATCACCACGCATTTCCCAGAGCATTGTTGGGGGAGAGGAGGAGAAACGGCGGTAGGTGTAAGTGAGTAAAAGGAGCACAATTTTAGAAGAAATGAAAGATAAACATACATAGCAGGAGCTCAGTATCTTAAGAAGTCAAGTGAGTAAAATAAATTGTTAGGCCTATCAGCCTTCTGGCTTCAGTCATCTTTATTTTAAAAATGATTTTCACAACATCATAACAAGGAATAACTGCACTTAATGTATTAACTTTCTGGGGGGGGGGGGAGGGGGAGGGAAATGTTTGTCTTTTACTCTTATTTTCCCTTTGGAATTCTAACTGTTCCAGTCTAACTAGGCAATGAAATGATATTTTCATTCTAGTAATCAAGGGATGTAAAATGCTTTACTGCTTTGGCTAAAGAACAGACCAATATAAATGACTGCTCTTAAATCTGGCTACAGTAAGAACACAGAGGTGCTGTTCAGTGAAGCAACCCAGAAATACATGATATCTACGATATTTAAAAGGAATAACTTCAACATATAACCAAATAATTTTTTTTATTATTATTTAGTTTGGTTATTGTAGTTGATATCTTTGGAGTAAAAGAAATAAATAAAATAAACAGCATCCACACATCTGAATGTATTCTTTTTATATGCAGTTACCTCAGTCATTCAAGTCTATACAGTCTATGAAAACTAGGTCAGGCCATGTAATTTCATTGATGCAATTCTGTTTTTCTTGCTCCATTCAGTTTTTATTCTTTTGTGGCTTCAGCCCAAGGAAACGTTACTTCAGAAAATAAATCAGGACTGTGCCATTTGATTTTTTCAGACTCTGTATGATTGGCTTAAAAATGAGTCAGTCTGAGCCTAACAGAGGAAAGATACAATAAATAGGGTTTTTCTATTAAAAAAATAAAATAAAAATGCAAGGTTCTACTTATTAGCATTCTCCTCATGCAATTTTTATGGAGAAGTCAAAACAAAAACAAAAGACACTCAGAAAGGTTAGAATACTGGATTCATGACTGTGCAGCTGACATTACATGATCAGGGACAAATTCTGACATGTTCATAGCAGGAACGCTCTATTATAAGGATTTGCAATGAATGAGGCTTGTGAGTAAAAGTTTCAAGATTTAGTTCTGAAGCATTTGAAGGAAATAAAATGTCATATGATGTACAGTTACAGCATCACCTTTTACAGCTACAGAATGCAAGGTCATAACAAAAAATTGAACAACAAAAGACCCCGCAGAAATTAAATATAAACTATTGTTACCTTTGCTGTAAGTCCTACTTATTTTATTGAACCCAGCAGAATTGAGAATTTTATTGTTATTCATAGTTCAGCCAGGTTTAAATTACCACTCAATTCAAAAATGCAACATGTAAATCACTTCTTTCAGAAAGAGTAGTTTAAAAAAAAAAAAGTTGACTGCTTTAAATAAACGGCAAAACTACAACTAACATTATATGCCCTTTGTAAATTACCAAACCATTATACATCAGAAAGTAAGGCCACATTTAACAGCTACTTGCTTCTCACATTTGGGAGCTTATAAAATGCTTTCTGAAATCATTTCTGGGGAGAAAAGGAAGAAGAAAAAAAAAAAAAAGCCTTACCTGAATGGACCCTGGATGACAGACTAGCCAAACAAATACAAAACTATACCCACGTTTGATCATGTGTTCTGCTAGATTAATACTGGATTCAGAACACATTGGCTTTTGGCAATTGCCCTCCTTAGAAGGATCAGTAAGTCATGCTCTTTCCTTAATACTCTGCAAAAAATTATTAAAGAGATTTCTCTTTTGATCCAGAAGTCATGTAGAAGCTGTAGAATATAACAACAGTGGAATATTATAACAACTCTTTCTGGAGCTTGCTGTTTATCAGCTTTTTTTTTTTTTTTTTTTTTCTTATATAGGCTTGCTCTCCACTGGACAGCACCGAAGACTGATCTTTAAAGGCCTTACAATGCCATACAACCAGTTCTAGCTAAGATTTTCAAAACACTGATCATTTGAGGTACTAGTGGCCACACAATATTTGCACGAAGTATCTGAAGATTGCTGCTTACATAAACAGAAGTAATAATGTGAAAGCAAAATGAAGCAGCATCAGCCGACTGTGACAGACTGTCCGACAGTAAGATCCAGTGACCGAGACAAAAAGGCCTCCTTCGTGATTCAGTGAAAAGTAGTCTTTTAAAACTAGCTCAAAAGAATGTTTAAAAAAAAACAGTGAAACTTCCCTATGTTTTTTATAGATGATAGAGCCAGAAAAGTTTGTTCTTTCTTATGCCACATAGAAGCGAATTCTACATTAGTTATTCAAATTAAATGTGTGCCATAGCTGTTAAGCAGTAGCAAATTTAACTGAACTTCTGAAAGTCTTGATGATGTAGTCTATGCAAGTTTATTAAATACTCAGATTAAATGCACAGCTGAATTTCTAAACATGGCTACTAAAAGAATTGTAGGTTAATTTCACATATTAAATGTCACGAAACAAATTGCTTTTAACAGTAGGAATTCAAGTAGAATAATGAAATCACAAATTCTACAAAACTTAATTTCTCTTCACCTTACTCCAATACTTCTAAATACAAAATAAATTATATATGTTCCACAATAAATAAAATAGCAGTGCTTATTCACCAAGCAGCATGTGTATCTGTGTTGTCCACATAAACAAGGGCAAATGGCAAACAGGAAAGCAACTCAGGAGAGGTTTAATTGGCATCCCACTGAGATCCTGGCTTCTGTGATTCAGAAGCTCTAAAAAATTTTCTTCCATATAAATATTTCAAGGGAGATAGGATCAAAGCCCTGTCCATTTTACAGGTATCTCAGAGCTTTCATTCTAATTAAATATAAAAATAGTAAGAAATGATATTCTAAAATAGCTAGAATTACTCTTCCTTAATAAAGGGCTAGGGGTAGAAACTATTTAAATCAATTAGAGGCACCGGGTGATAACTGGACATGTGACTGGCAAGCTCTACAGATTCAAATCCAACATCACAGATGTCCAGGAGAGACAAACTAGGGTGCAGGACAGGGAAATGTGAATTTTAAGAGACTCGGACGTTGAAATAAGAACTCAGAGGACATTCAAAGTCTCGATGTTTTTTTTTTTTCCTCCCTCAATGACTGCAGAGCCTGATCTAGAACCTCCATGAAAACAGGTTCGTGAGGAATTCCAGTCCTTCTTGCACAAGGGCACCTGTGGCCTGAACTATGCTTATATCCATATTTTGTGCTGTTTAGATCATGAGGAACTTGCATATTCTGCACGCAGGTCACTCTTAGACACAGACTGACTGCTTCCACCGTACTCCGGCTGCCTGCTTAGCCAGTAACTTCATTCCCAAATCAGAGCTCTAGTGTAAAAATAGCTTTCAGAAATTTAACTCGGAATCAATAATACAACTGGATGGATGCACAGGCTTCCCAACTTTGCACATATGCATTTGATTCAGTTCCCTGCAGAAACAATTTGTTTTCTGTTGAACCCCATATCACTAAGAGTTATCAGAATACCGCTAAAGGCTGTTTTTATTTGAAAAGTTGACTTCACCTTCAGCCACAGCACAGCAGACGGTCAAACTGATACGAAGACCAAACTTTTCATGCCTCAGAAAGCCAGTCAGGATAGCACGTGCCTGAACTTTCCATGCATTTCCTGCATGTCTAGCAATGTCTGAGAACAATATACTGTTTTATAACTCTTATGCCTTTACAGAATGTTGTAAAGTATTCCTTGCTTTGTGACAGTCGGAGACAAGTGGAACAACTCTAGTAAATGTCCATGCCACAGCTGTCTGCAAAATTGCAGTACAGTGTGCCTGTCAAACTACAAGGCCTTACCTATCTTTTATCTTTTATTTTCAAATAAGAAGCCAAAAACTTGCACTTGCATTATGTCTGTAGAATAGAGTGACTTGGGTTTTCTTTACACTGGAATAATTGCACTCATTGATTATAAGGCAAGTGAGCTTTGATTTCTGCAGCTCAAAATGACAGTCACATGGAACTGATAACAATTCACTAAATTAATAGTTCAGTCCATCTGAAAGGTTTAATGAAGGTTTTAAACTAAGTGGAAGGGTAAACTTAACTATAAGCTTTCATGCCTCATGCTCTATCAGTTAGCATTATTTACATCATTGGCTTACATAGATTAACCGTATATAATTTAAAAATAATAATTATACATTCATTTTGAAAATTACTTTTAAGGTCAGTAAGCACAGAGGTACCATATAGCAGCAAGGATTTTATCAGTATTAGAGGAGATAATAAGAGTTACAAACTGTATGATAAAATATAACATCTAGAGAAACAGGATGAGCTCCCTGCTAAGTATCTAAGTGGAACAATATTTAAGATTAATTCTGCTGTAAGTACGTACTGTTACATTCCTAATTGTCAGACATACCGATGCAGCACTGTCCCTTTGCATACAATATTTATTTTACAGTATCTCCATGTAGGAATTGAAATGAATAACTTCATAATACCTCACATTTCTAAAAACAATTTTTCAAAGAGACACAAATCCCTTTATTTATGCATATATTTGGGTCATCTCTTAACGCTGAGGTATGGCCAGCAGTAGGGTAAAATAACCAATAATTAATGAAAATCAGCTTGCTCACAAAGTTTAGTCCTATCAAAGATGTCAACGTGTGGAAGGATAAATAGTAAGACTCCCTTGCAGTGGCATCTTGAAACCACTGAATTGAGCTGAGCTTACCTAGTAGGGCCCATGCCCTATTAGGAACTGCTTTTATACAAAACCAGTGTCTGAGGGGCAGAGACACAAAGACAAATTTGAC